>NC_135726.1:25636870-25881277 GCF_964656455.1 Halichoerus grypus | reverse complement strand
CAAAATGCCACAAGTTGTCCGAAATGGCCAAATGCTTTTATTTCTATGTATACCTTCCAAAGAGGTACTACAAAGGAACTGAGGCAATGGATTGTTCGGAATCAAAAGATGAAACTTTCAGCACTAAAGTGGATTTCTGCCCTCCTGTTAACCCTTTCCATCCACCCTCTCTTTTTTTTTTTCTCCTCAAAACAATTTTGGCCAAAAAAGATATAACCTTCCTATTGACTGGAACATTTAAAAAATTTCAACTTCAGAATTTTCACTTCAAAATAGACAATAAAATTTTGCTCACCAACTTCTAAATTCCTAAAACCTCTTAAGAGCTCCAATATGTTTTGACCAAAAAAAATACTAAAAAAAAAAGTCCATGGATACAAATTAAATGATAGAATTCCTCTGTGGTCATTCACCATCTGACCATCCTCATATACTGGAAAGAACTGAAGGAAAATGTTATTGACCAAAAGGGAAGACAGCCCTGTCTTCAAGGAATATACCTTCTATCTCGGTCACTGTGTGTACATGAATACATAAGTTCCTTCCTGCCATTGAAATATAGTAGGCCTTTTATGAAGAGGAAGTTTTTTCTAAATTCCTCTAAATTATGAGCAGCTGGTACTCTGTTAAGGACCTAATGTCCTATGACCAAACACTGTAACAGCAGATGTTAGTCATAACTTATCTGAATAGGGGTGCACAACTTGGGATCAAGACCCTGTCCTTTTTTTAAAAACAAACAAACAAACAATACTTTTAATCCACTTTAATGCAGCCTGTGAAAACGAGAAAACCACAATACCATTAGTAGATTCTTACCCCATCCTTCAGATAGAACAAAATCTGGATAGAAATGCCACAGGGCTTTGAAAAAAAAAAAGTGAGGGTGGTTTTCACCAGTGGCAACGAAGTTGGTTCAGGCTGTACCCTGAAAAGAACTTGTATGGAAAAGATACAAGAACACTTCATTAACTAGAGCATCCAAGGAGCCTCCCAAGTCTTATTCCAGAACACGGGAACTTATTCTGAAGCTCTTACAAACCCATGCTAAAATGAGGAAAGAGAGGAAGACGTAGGAAACAGTTCTGGCTAAGGGTCATTTCTACATAGTGGTATCAGGTAAGTTTTCTTGTGCCTAGGTTTCTTGTCCGTAAAAATAACCTTTAGCTTCCACGTTGGGTTCCCTAAACATATCCTGTGAATCTTTAGGGGGAAAACTATCCAGGAACGGATGCTATGAAGATCTCTAGAAGGAAGACTAAAGAGCAACTCGATGTTCTTTTGCATGAATGTGCTGTCACTTATATATATACCTAAAGGCCATTCCTCCAAAAAAGACACCACAGGAAGTTACACACGTATTCTAAAAATGTTGCTATTGCATAAAAGTTTAGTTATTTTTCTGAAATTGTTCCGGAGTCAGCAGTTCATTCTTCCAAATGCACAGCAGTGGAATATGGATATTCCTAAGTTCAATTTATGCCTTGCTCACTTCCTAGAAAGATTTTAAGCAGCTTACATTAAAAACATTTATGCTTATGTATAAAGGAAAAAATCATATGGCTTACCCAGGTGACTTCCCTGAAGGGAAAATTTCTTTAAATATTTATGCTTGTAAAGAAAAAAAAAAAAGACCATGTGACTTTTCAGGTCCAATTCACATTTGGGGAAGAGGAAAGTCAAACTCCACATCTTCAGTATCAATTCCTCACTTCTCACCCCCAGTGCCTCTGAGGGCACAGATAACTTTGCCTACTTCTGTCCACTGCAACTCTGCTTCTGCATCACTAGGCTCGGATGGTACTGAGTAACAGAGCTGATCACTTTTCTGAAAACTGATTTTCAGACAGTGTAAGCCTGACCAGGGACACAGCTGCCCTAACTCTATCCTTAAGACACAAAAACAGCTTTCCAATTCCATATCCTTATTCACAGAGCTTCTCCAAAATGGCCACACTGGAAATCTTGTATATGCAAAAGTGCTTATATTAATCATTCTTTAGTCTTTTCGATATTTCACTGAATGACATGCACACACATTAAATGATCTGGCAACAATGAAGACCCTTCACGGAGTCTAGAATTACCCTTTTTTTTTTAGTACACCCTATAAAATATTATTAAAGCCATCCAACCAGCTACCTGAAGGAGAATTTAGCCAACTCTTCATGCTCATTAAGATCCTGTCTTCACCGAAGAGACAACAAAATATCTTTATCAAACTTAGCGCGACTAAACCAGACACAAAGACTGCTTGTTTCAACTATTAATTTTAGCGATTGTAAGCGTACTCTTCTACTGCTCCCAATTTCACTTTTACTATTTGATAAGCAACAATGAACCTTCTGGGCACTATTGGTTCACCATATCCAACCCCACCTGACACACTTTTACTGCCAAAGGAGACGAATCAACTGATCATCCACTGAGGTGTTTCTACCCAAGCTTCAAACTCATCTTTGGAGCTGCCCTAATTTCTTCCAACTTTCTTTCTGGAATCATTTTAAGCACCAAGGGTAACAAACTCCGTGCTCAAGGAGCCCTTGAATTGATGGGATCTTCACTGGAAAAACTTTTCTTTCATATGAATCCCTATTTCTTTTTGTAACAAATGGACCCCTTTGGAATTTTCACTTTGGGAGCCCACAATGACATTTCAGGACAAGTACGTTCCTCAACGATCATGCTTTGATTTCAAACAGGTCTACATACTTTCTTCAAAGGAAGAAGGAAAACAGGTGGGAGGAGTAGCAAAGGGACATCAGACAGAAGATGTGTGAAATGAGAGCTTGCACTGCTCATTCTACAATGTGGCTCGAGTTTACCTCGGGACCCGTGCACAAGATTTTCAATGCCACTCATAAGGCACTCACCTTGAGAATTTTTACAACCACTCTCTCATTGTTGGTGATGTTAATGGCCTCAAATACTTCACTATACTTTCCCCGACCAAGTTTTCGAACCAGCTGGTAATCATCTTGATTACTGTGAAAGGCAAGAGTGACACATAAATGCCAGGACTTGGGATTAACCAAGCCTATGCCCACTCTACACCCCCATCCAGTCACTTCCATTAATCAAGCATTGGAAGCGTCTATACGTCAGGACACAACTCATTCCCTAAATGAAAGCCACAACATAAACTTGGCTCCTTTCACTCTGCTCACAGCTCCTAACCTAATTGGTCAATCACAACTTGGGGAGCAGAGGCAGGAAGGCACGGCTCTGAGCCAACCTAGAAGGGTGAGCAAAGCATCCATCCTGGAGGCTCAGAGGGTGCCCCACTGCCTGGGGCTCCACAGCAACTGCCTTATACCTCACACCCCAAAGGTAGACAGCGCCTGCTTTGAGAATGTGGATGTCTTTAAAAGATTTCCTCCCACCCAGCCTCATTTCAAAAACTAAAAAGACAGAGAATTTTAATAGCTCCAGAGGACAGCTGCTGACTGCCCACCCCAAATAGAAACCCAGAAGTGTAAGGAGGAAGGGCTGCTCTCTCATTTTCATTAGGCTCCGGTCCCTGGACCCTACACTTCTCAGTAAGAAAGCATTCTTTGGCGTAAGGGGGAGAGAGGGGTGCGCAAGGCGGGGAGAAGGGGGGGCAAGGAAACGAGGACATGTGCAGCGGCGGGGGGGGGGGGCTCTGCCTCCCACCCCACACCCGAGAAAGCGCCGGCCAGCGGCGGGGCTGCTGGGGAGGCAGACCGCGCGGGGTGGGGGCCAGTGCGGTTTGCGCCGGGGGGGCGGCCGGGCGGGGGTGGGGGCGGCGGCTTTACCCCCAGCTCGGAACGTGAGCCTCATAGTCCCAGTACTCGCGGCTCCTCAGGCTGTTCACCTCGGCGTAGACCCGGGCCCTGCTGCCCGCGGCCGGGCCGGGCATGGCGGGCGGGACCGGGGGGCGCCGCGGGGCGCAGAGGGCGGCGGCGCGGCGGGGGGCGCGGGGCGGCGGGCGGAGGAGACGGCGGGCCGCGGGGCGCCGGAGGAGGAGGAGGAGCGCGGCGGCGGGGGGCCACGCCAGGCCGGGCCCGCGGGGGCGGGCGGGCTGGGGGCGCAGGGGGCGCCGGCCGAGCCGGCCGGGCCCTGGAGCGGCCGGCGGGGCGGCGAGGCGGGCGGCGCTCGCGCTCCGCGTCGGCCTCCGCTCGGCTCGCGGCCCCGAGGCGGCGGCTGCGGCGGCGGCACCAGCAGCGGCGGCCGCCGGCCGGGAAAGGGGCAGCGGCGGCGGCGGCGGCGAAGAAGGAGGAGGAGGAGGAGGAGAAGGAGGAGGAGGAGGAGGAGGAAACCCGGAAAAGGGGCCGCGCTCACTAGGAGCGGCCGCCGCCCGGCCCGGGGCCGCCCAGCCTCACAGCGCCCCCTGCAGCGCGGGGGGACCGGCCGGGCGGCGCCGGCCCCGCCCCCGGCCCCGCCTCCGGCCGCCCGCCACCCCGAGCCCCCTCCCAGAGCTGCCCCGCCGAGGTGCTGCGTGGTGCGCCCGCCACAGGGCCTACCCCACGCGCGGACCGCTGCCTTTGAGCCTTGCAGGTCGCGGGCCCTTTCAGGACTGTCCTGGCGAGACCCCTACCTCAAGCCCTCCACCCTCTCGTCATCCAGAGTTTGCCCGCCCCGTACCGACCCCGCTCTGACCCTCCTGTCAACCAACCCGTCCCCATCAAGCCCCTCCCCAGTGACTCACTCTTACCACCGAGAACGTCCCCCACCTCAAGATTTCTCCCTCCCTCCCGGAGACACCCCCTCTTTCTCCGATGGACCCTGCGCTATCACCCATGGATTCCTTAACCTCAAGACTTCCCCTTCGCCCTTCAACCAGAGCCTTCCTCGCAAAACCCTTCTCTTTCACTTGCCCCTAATTCCCTTCCAGAGCCTTCCCTGAGAACCCGCTGAACGCTTACTTCTGTCACTCGGTTAAGCTGGAGTGGGCCAGGTAGCTCGTTGTAAAGTTCCTGTTTTTCCCTTTGAAGTTCATAAGCAGTCTGTGGGGAGACACTTTGAGGCTATGAAAATGTCCTGTTTTGCGGGGGAGGACAGAGTGGAAGAAGAATAGTGAGTCCTGCCCGAAGGGACCGGCGAGCCTTTGGGCATGGATTGAGGTGGTCAACCAAACTTTGTCCTATTTTATTATGTCGCTTTTTAGCTCCTAACACTCTTCTCTCTTTGATCTTCTGGGCCTTTTATCTTGCTTTCCCGTTCCATATCCTTTATCAACAGCACTTCTGACTCAGCCCAGGTTGCTCTGACTCGTCTTTATATTCTGTTTTCTAGGTGAGACCCTGCTTCTCCTTCTTGATATAGTTAAGAGCATAGACTGTAGAGTCAAATCCCATCCTAGCTGTGTTGCTTATAAACTGTGTGACCTTGGCCTGATAACTTAGCTTCTCTGTGCTGCAGATTTTACAGCATAAAAACAGTAATGGCCTTCTTCACAGGGCTATAGGGAGACTTAGAAAAGGCAAACCATGTAAAACACTTAAAACGAAGTGCTCAGTACCATTATTAGCAGACCCGGAGCCTTTTTCCTATCACTTTTCCCTCCCTGAGACCACCACGTGGTCAGCATTTGGTTCCTTCCACCCTCCAAGCTTGGCCATGGCTGCCTCCTCTCCCTCCATCCCCACCTTCCCATGCCTGCCTTCTTTCTCCTCCTCAAGTCTCACCTTTTAGGCTCATTTTATTTACTTGGATGTAGATTATATCTAGTTGTAAACATGGAATGGCGTGAGCTCAAGGTCCTCCTACTCCGCCATCTTCCCAAACTCTTTTTAAGTTCATTTTATAATTTTTTTAAAAAGTTTTATTATTTTTTAATGGATTTTTTTTTTATTTAGGTGCACCTGGCTGGCTCAATTGGAAGAGCATGCCACGCAATCTCAGGATTGTGAGTTCAAGCCCCACATTGGGTGTAGAGATTACTAAAAAAAAAATTTTTTTTAAAGATTTATTTATTTATTTATTTATTTGAGTGGGGCAGAGGGAGAGGGAGTGGGAGAATCTTAAGCAGACTCCTGGCTGAGCGTGGAGCCTAACACGGGGCTCAATCTCGCAACCCTGAGACCATGACCTGAGCTGAAATCAGGAGTTGGACGCTCAAGTGACTGGGCCACCCAGGCGCCCCATGTTAAAAAAAATTTTTAATGGATTTTTTATTTAAATCTGTACCTTTTTTTAAAAGTAAGCTCTACACCCAACGTGGGGTTCAACTCAAAAGCCCAAAATCAAGAGTCGCATCTCTATGGACTGAGCCAGCCAGCCAGGCACCCCTTTAAGTTCACTTTAAATGGTAGAGTTGATACTTCTCTATCTTAGCACTCTATCCTTCAGAAAACTGCTTATTTTGTAATTGTAATTCTTTTTCCTCCAGTGTAAAACAGCATGAGAGCAAGAACTGAATCTGGATGCTTACCACTGGCTCACCAGCATTTGCTACATTTAAGGCTTTCCACGAATACAGTGTAACCCCATAGGTCACTAACTAATTAGAAAGTGGAGGTCACTGCTTTAACCAAATTTAAGTCAAGTCAAATTTAACATCATCAGTAAGGGATCAACAGACCCTGTGATGTGATGCACCAAGAAGGGACATGGCATCTGCCCAAAATGCTTACCTTGAATCTCGTTATGAGGACACAGACAAATCCAAACTGGGAAACATTCTGCAAAATAGCGAAGTCTGGTACTCTTCAAAACTGTCAATGTCACAAGAGAAAACAACACAAAAGAAAACAAAACTTTGGAGTAGTGCTCTTGACTAAAGGAGCCTGAGAGAGAGAACTGTGTAATTCCGGATTCAATCCTGAATGAGAAAGGTAAGAAGGAAAGGAGGGAGGGAGGGAGGGAGGGAAGGAAGGAGAAATACAGCAAAAAGGACCCTAATGAATGGGACTACTGGGGCAATTTGAATATAGGATGTACGTTACATAATAGCATTGCATCAGTGTTAAATTTTGTGAGTGTGAGGATTATCTTGTGGTTATGCAGGAGTGTCTCTTGATCTTAGGAGTTACATGCCAAGTGTTTAGGATGAAGTATCATAATATCTGCAATTTATTCTCAAATGGTTCTCCAGAAAAACGTGGGTTCCCTAGAGCACAAGCGTACATGGGAAGAGGAGTGCAATTAGGCAAAGATGTTGACAATTGTAGAATATAGTTGAAGACTACATGAGCTCACAACTTTTTGGTAGATTTGAAAATTTTCAAAACAAAAGCTGGAAGAAGATAAATAAAGCATTTATGGAGTAAGTAGACTTTGGAATTTAAGTCCCAAACTGGCAAACCTCTCTAAATGTCTTCCACGCAAGAAGGCACAAACATTCTCCAGCTCTTAACGCAGCGTTTGGATTTTTTTCTGACAAGTCCCTGTGAACTAGTTTAGGCCAGAGGTTCTTAATCCTGAGCCTCTGGATGAGCTTCCTGGGTTCCAGGAATCCCTGACACAGTAGGCAAAATGTGTGGGTAACTGCGCATGCGTGTGTTTGTGTATGTGTGTGCATTCTTTCCTTAGCATCCATCAGATTCTCAAAAGAAGCTGTGACCCAAAAATGGTTCCAAACCCCTGGTCTGACTACTAGGTCCAAGGTCCAACCCCAGTGGGGGCCCCATTCCTTGCCCCCACCCCCTCCCACCTCTGACCCCACACACCCTCTCTGCACCTTCCTCTCTTCCCTCACCACCTAACCCACACCCATCTCACGTAACCTGCTCTCACACCTGCTGGGATGCCGAGGATTCACCCACACATCACTCTGGTGCAACATGCTGCTGGATTTGGCTAACACTTCGCTAACTCAGCCCTGAAACCTGCAGCCAGTCCTCCCACGGCAGCACTGAGTATGTTTTTATGATGTGTTGGTGGTAGGTAGGTTGGGCTCCCCATGGCCTTGGTGGAGACCAACCACCTCTCCTTCCTGCCAGCCCACTGTACGGTGTGCTTGGTGTGAATTAAGATTGGCAGTTGGGAATGGTACCAATGCAGTCCTCACTGGAGTAAGTCTCACCAGGATATGAAGAGGGACAGGCCGGTGGCTCTGCAGGGTTGGATGACAGTAAACCATAATCGACTTTTCCTAATTACCGTGTGTGTGGGTTTAGGGGTGAGTACAATCCAGGATTACACAAGGGAGAATGAAAGAGAGCATCTTGGGTCAAATAGGCCAACAATTTCATACCAACTCTTATGCTCCCAAATTCTATGTAAACATACACACACACACACACCACAAAAATATAAAACCCTCAGAAGAACATCTTCTATCTTCACAAGGTCTATTTCTAGAACATTTGAGAGAGCTACAGGCTTTTATCTCATAGGGCTGGTTCTAAGAACTTAGTCCAAGAAAATAATATAAATTACGATCAAAGAAATATTAAGAGTGGTGACAATTCATGTGTTCAATATCACTGAATCCTGCAAAAACCCTGAGACTAAAACCCACTGAATTTGTACTTTAAATGGTTGAATTATATGGTATGTGAATTATAGCTCAAGAAAGCTGTTAAAAAAATGCTGAGGTTGGAGTTGTAAGGATCCTGTTTTTGTAGTCGAGGAAACCAAGACTCTAATGACATGGAGAATTGAGGCAGAGCCTGGATTTGAACCAAGACTTTTCTGACCACCAACTCCATTTCTGTAACCCTTTTCTAATTCTACATATCCCCCTCCCGAAAGAACCAAAGACATTCATCATGAAAATCATGAAAGACAAAACAACCCAAATATCCCAAATTGCAGGACCACTTAAATAAATTGTGTTATATCCCTTGCAGTACAATATTAGGCACCATGAAAAATTATGATTATCCTGAACTTTTAGTGATGAGAAAAATTTTATTATATAAGGCTTTTTAATGAGGGTTATTTATTTTTTAAAAAGATTTTATTTATTTATTTGAGAGAGAGAGAGAGCGCTCGTGCATGCGCGAGCACGAGCACAAGTAGGGGGGAAGGAGTAGAGGGGGAAGGACAAGAAGACTCCACGCCAAGGTTGGAGCCTGACTCGGGGCTTGATCCCACAACCCTGAGATCATGACATGAGCCGAAATCCAGAGTCAGACGCTTAACTGACTGAGCCATCCAGGCACACCAAAAAAGGTTTTATAAAAGTTACATAAGTAATGGTGGTAAGCAGAATAATGCCACCCTCCCTGCCTTGTTCCCCAAAGATAATCTGCTTCCAAATCTCTGTAGCCTGTGAATATGTGACTATGTTACCTTACTCAGAAAAAGAGACTTTGCAGATGTGATTAAATGCAGGATTTTGAGGGGCACCTGTGTGGCTCAGTCGGTTAAGTGTCTGCCTTCAGCTCAGGTCATGATCCTGGGGTCCTGGGATAGAGCCCCACGTGGGGTTCTCTGCTCAGCGGGGAGCCTCCTTCTCCCTCTCCCTCTGTCTGCTGCTCCCCCTGCTTGTGCTGTCTCTCTCTCTCTGTCGAATAAAAAAAAAATCTTAAAAAAAATAAATGCAGGATTTTGAGATGGAGAAATTATCCTGCATTATATCCAGGTGGGTTTAATGTTGTAGGGATCCTTAAAGGGAAGAGGGAGGCAGAAGCATCAGAGGTAGATGTGGTGATGGAAACAGAGGTCAGGAGGGTGGGCCTGCTGGCTTTAAAGAAGGAAGGGGGCCATGGGCCAAGGATTGTGGGGAGCCTTTAGAAGCTGGGAAAAGGCAAAGACATGAAAATCTCACCTAGAGCCTCCAGAAGGAACCCAGCCAGGCCAACACTTTGATTTTAGTCAAACGAGATCCATTTCGGACTTCTGAGCTCTTGAACTCTAAGATTATAAATTTGTGTTGTTTTATGCCACTAAGTGCAGTGATTTGTCATGGCAGCAATAGGAAACTCACTCAGTAGTATGTGGTTACTAAACATTTACCGGTAAGTGCACAAGTCCATGACCCGAGAGTTGCTCTTCTTTGCCTTTCACATTCCCACAAGTTGGCGTGTATCTTTCAAGGCCCTTTGCTGTGCAGTAAGGACAGAGACTACACGCATGTTCTTTTGTATTGCTTCGCTTAGTTTCAAAAGCAGGATTACTGGAGTGTATGTATAGATTTAGCAGGTAAGTTCTCGGGCATGTAACAAATGCATAGGAAAAGAACTGGAAGGAAATACACTAAAGTGCCTTTGAGTCTTTTATAATCAGAAAAAATAACCAATGTTTACAGGTTGTTGACTATCCTAGCCTTTCCCCCAACAACTTGTGAGTTAATGGGGGCTTTTTGCCAGTTGGGAAGGGAATAGAGGGTAGGGCAGTAGGATCTTAAATTCTCTCTGTAACCAAGGAGTCTACAGGGAATGCTGGATCCTCATGTCAGGGTGTCTTTGAGGCTCCAGACAGGTGAATAAAATAGGTTAATTAGGCCCCCACTGGCTGCACTTCACCTGGGTACGTTTATATGCAACTTGCTTAGAGCTATCACTTTTTGATTCTTTTTTTTCTCCTGATTATCCTTAAAGGGTGACCCACTCAGCTCTCCACCCAGAAAGTGCCTCTGAGGGGACTGGGGTGGGGGGCCGGGGAGGATGGGGCAGAGCCTGCCCAGGCTAGAAGTGATAGAAACAGAAATTTTCGGCTGGTGCTCCAGTGAGGTCCCCTTTTATTCAACGTTGCCCGACTGGGAAAGTGGGCACACTTTTAGCCCCCATCCCTCAATACCCACCTATTCTCAGAAGCTCAGTGAACTCAAATTCTCCTAATACTCTCAGGGAAGGATGGATAAACTCATTTGGGCTAAACTGTGAATAACAGCTCTCTAAAAGGGATTTGTATTTCAAGAGGGTCAGGACTAAGAGGTCTTGCAGAATGGGTCCTTAATCCTGGATGGGGGAGGGGTATTTTGGAGGGTAGATGGTACTTTCCCTGGGGGCCACACCTGGTCTGGGAGGTTGTGGGAAGCATTTGGAGGGAAGTGGGCTAACCTCTAAAGTAGCAGGCCCCGGGCCTACGGTAAGGCCATTGTACTTCGCAGACATTCATCTGCTTCCTGCCCAACTGCTCTTCCAAATTGTCCAGAATCAACCATCACCTTTCATGCCCCTTCTGTCACCAAGCCAGTTGGCTTTCTGTCCAGATGACAGCTCCCTTCTAGCCTCCCGTCTGGGCGCCCATAGCCTTTGCCCTGATTTAAGCCCGTTTTCTGAAGGGATTTCTGGGCTGTCAGACTCACCACGTGATAACTCAGGATCCTTAACCTGGGTCAGTGGCTAGGACTCAGTGTGTTCATAAACTTAGATGAAAATAATTTCATCTTTATTCACAAACCTTTAAATGAAATTTCGCATTTCTTTCCATGATGGATATAGTAAACACTCAAAAACAAAAATAAAAGCCAAGCACACGAGCTGTACCTGAGAGTCCGTCACCACTAGAAATCACAGATATTTGCTTATCACTTTGCAGTTGGTGTTATTTTAAAGTAGAAAAATTTGCTCTCCAAAAGGACCAGCTGCTCTAATTGTTGGAGGCAAAAGAATATGAAGGAACCTCCTGACATTGGGCTTTCCTCCCTAGGTTCTAACCCCCACTCTCTTCCTTGTCTTAGGGTATCTGTTTAGAAGATTCTGAGCCTGAGATTTCATAGCTTTTTATTTCCCCCAATAGATACTAGTGACTCTATCAAGGAATTAAAAACACACACACAAACAACAACAACAAAACTAAAAGATGTTGCACCTGCAGGCTCTACTTTTTGTTTTAGGAAACGCATCATTTCTGGGTACTTGCAGAAATCTTCCTGTTTGACTGGAAGATGACCTGGGAAGCCCAGATGCTAGCAATGGGCCCTGGGAATGTGCAAGCCTGGCAGCCCAGATGCCCACGTGGGCACAGAGGACAAAAGAAGTCTGCACAGAGGAACTGCCAGCCCCAGAAAGCACAATCCAAGCCCAGGAAGAGAATCCAAACTCCACACCCCTAAGGTGGGGATCAATCCCTTCCCCGAGAAAGTAGAGGAGGGGACACAGGTGACAGTGGCACAGATGGTTGGGATAAGGAGGCCCTGCCCATAAGACATCGGTGGCATTGTGGAACCATCATGGAGTCAAGCAGGGACTCCCCCTAATTCGAACAAGAATCGTGTTATTCTGCAACACCCTAATGCTTAGACCGTGTTCTAATTTTGCCATTTGCCCCAATAATGTCCTTTAGAGCCAAAACATCCCCCTCCAGAACCACGGAACCACAGTTAGTTGGCATGTTTATTTTTTTTTAAATCGAGGTATACTGACATATTATTAGTATTAGTTTCAGGCGTACGACATAATGATTCAATACATGTATGTACCATAAAACAATGATTGTATGAAGTCTAATTAACATCCAGTGCCACACATAGCTACGGAGTCCTCGCTCATTCATCTCGGTTTAGAGCAGTTCCTCCATTTCTTGTCGAAGATGATTATCAGTTATTTTGTAATCTGTTCCTCAATTTGGGGTTATCCAATGTTTTTTCATGATTTGATTTAGGTTATATATCTTTGGCAGAAATCATAGAAATAATACATATCACAGGAAAAATTTGTATATAATCACCGAAATAACATATATGTCACAGAAAAATACATACAGATATATATATGTTATATATATATTATATATATATAATCATGGAAATAATGCTGTGTACTTCTCATTGCCTCCTATCAGATGGTGGACAATTTCTATTTGTTCCATTACTTGGGGTATTAACTTCAATCACTTGACTAGCATCTGCCAGATTTCTCCATTGTAAAGTTACTCTTTTTACCTTTTTAAGAACTATTTTACGGGGAACTATTTTATGGGGAGCTATTTTGAAAACTGTGTAATTATCCTGGTCCTCATCAAACTTTTTATTTATTCGTGTTGGCAGGGACTCGCAGATTTCTAGTTTATTCAGTGAGTTAGAATCGATTCTTGTCATTAGTTATGTTGATGTTCAAGCTGTCCTTTATTTGGCTAGTGGGAGACCCTTCAAGCTAGATCCTGTATCCTTTTGATGTGCCACACCATCCTTTGAGCACTTTCTTAGTGGGTTTTTTGTTGTTTTTTTTTTTTTTTGATATTTTATTTATTTGTTTGAGAGAGACAGAGAGCATGAGTGGAGACGGGGAGAAGCAGGATCCCTGCTGAGCAGGGAGCCTGATGCGGGACTCAATCCCAGGACCCTGGGATCATGTCCCGAGCTGAAGGCAGACGTGCAACCAACTGAGCCCCCCAGGCACCCCAGCACTTTCTTAGTTTTTGGCACAAAGAATGTTCCAGGCTCTTCTTGAACTTTCCCTGCCCCAGGCCTGGAATCAACCATTTCTCCAAGGGGGTCCTGATTCCTTGTAGTGGAGAATAATATTTGGAAGTGAAGATCTGGACATGAGGTGTGTTCATTGTTATTGGACTGTTGCTCCCCAGGCCTTCTCCAGTGGCCTGAGCTAGAGAATATATGTATGCGCGCGTGCGCGCACACACACACACCCATTTCCATCTGTATTTATTTCTATATATATCCGTGTCTATTGAAAACCATGAGTTCACTCCATATCTCTGATTCCAATCTATCACCATAAAATTCATTCTCGTCTTCTCCCTTTCTATATTCCTAACCCTCTTTTCTGACCGTGGGCAATCTGGCGCATGCGGGGCTCTTTTAGGTGGAGGAGGGTGTGCTAAGAAAGGTCTCTCTAAGGAGGTGACATTTAAGCTGAGACTGGAAGGAAATGAGGGCAGAAGCCATGCAGATTCTGGGAGAACGGTGTTCTAGGCAGAGCACTGCAGTCACTGTGGTGACCCTGAGCAGCCGGACTCCTGCGGCTGAGCCAGTGGGCAGATGAGGTCAGCCAGGTAAGAGAAGGTAGTTCAGGTAGCGCTTTGTAGACCATTGTAAGGACTTTGGTTTTGATAGTGACAAAGATAGGAAGCCAACAGAGCATTTCAAATATAGAAGGGACGTCCTTTGGTAAAGAATTGCTCTGACTGCAAAATGGGGAGGCAGGGAGACCAGAGGGAGATCTGCAATAAGACTGAGAGGAGGCGTTGGCTGAGAAGGTGGTGAGAAATGGTCAGATCAGGGAATCATTTTATAGGGGAAACCAACAGAATCTGTATGAGATTATAGATGTGGGACATGGAGTGTGAGAGATGGGTGGCAGTACGTGGGGCTCTGTAAGTGCTTGTTACGTAAATAAAACAGAAAAATTGTATGCAAAGCACTAGTACACCACGCAGCATGTAATAAACTAATTATGATCCCTGTTTATCTTTGATGAATGAAGGTGAAGGTGAAGGTCCCGCAGATCCAATGCTGGCCCCGTCCTGGCATTCTGGAATGTTACCTCTTGAGCAGAGCTACCCGTTTTCCACCAGAGCTCCTTCCCATCCCTCCCCACCCTGTCCAGTGAGTCAAAACGCCCACTTGCTCTGAGCCCTGTCTCGGCAGGGTGTGGGTCGGCATCTGATAAGCTCATTCACAACCAGCTGTTGACTTCTTGCAAGATGGCTACCCCTCCCAGAGGTATTCACATTTTCAAAAGGCGTCAACTTATTTACTAAGTTTGGGGATGTGGTAGAATCTCTGACTGTGATTCTGAGTGGTGAAGGAGGAGGTGAAGGAGGTCATTTGATTGTGGGCAGCACACAAATGACCCCTTGCAGAACTTGGGGACATTCTTGAAAGGGCCCGGCCCAGGGCCAGCCTGCATGTCTCCTCTCCCTTGCCTCACACAAAAATCCTGGGCATTTACCGCCTCCTTTTACCCTGAGGATGGTACAGTCCATGTTTGGCCAGAAGATCATGCATTCTAGTTGCTTCCTCCTAGGTGGGTAAAGTTTGGTCTAGGCTTCCTGCCCCTTTGGGGGCTCTTATCTGTGGGATGGCTCAGCAGGGCAGTCTTCACTCATCCGTCAGACTTAACCCACAGTAGAGGCTTAGATCCATGAGGCCACTGTGCTCCATTCCTCGATTGTGTGCAAAATTGTTTTCTGTGCAAGACTGATTTAAGAAGCAAGACCATGAAAGCACCATAATACCACTTCCACCCACTAGGACAGCTATAATCAAGAAGGCAAATGATAACAAGAGTTGACAAGGATTTGGAGAAACTGGAACCCCAGTTTCCCATCCTACACTGTAGGTGGGAAAATAAAAGCCACTTTCGAGAACAGCTTGACAGCTCCTAAAGAGGTTAGGTATTTGTTACGATTATGGCTAAGAAATTCCACTCCTAGGTAGATATGCAATGAAAACATGGGTCTTCACAAAAACTTGTAACTCAGCTTTATAGCAGCATTTGTCCTAATAAACAAAATGGAAACAACTCATATGTTCACCAACTGATTAAAATGAGGTATATCTGGGGCGCCTGGGTGGCTCAGATGGTTAAGCGTCTGCCTTCGGCTCAGGTCATGATCTCAGGGTCCTGGGATCGAATCCCGCATAGGGCTCCCTGCTCCTTGGGAGCCTGCTTCTCCCTCTGCCTCCCTCTCTCTCTCTCTCTGTCTCTCATGAATAAATAAATAAAATCTTTAAAAAAAAATGAAGTATATCTATCCAGTGGCATATTATTTAGCAATAAAAAGGAATGAAGTAGTGATGCATGCCAAAGCATGGATGGACCTTGAAAATATTGTACTAAATGAAAGAAATGAAACACAAAAGACCCACATATTGTATGATTCCATTTGTAGAAAAGGTCGTTCAGAAAAGACTAATACATAGAGATGGGATGTGGATTACCAGTTGCTGGGGGCTGGGAGGAAATGGGGAGTGCCAAGGGCACCACATAAACCATGGCCACTTTCCCTTAGGGAAATCTTGCAAAGAATTTGTTTGGGGAACCAGGGAAAAGAATGAGAATATTAAGAAAAATTATCCCAAACTTGGAAATAAGGCAAAAAGAGGACTGCACATCCTTTCAGTGTGGACTGGAACACTGTCTAACAAACAGACCACCCTGGGATTATTTCATTATCTGGGGGATATACCCCTGTTTGACTTGAACTTTCCTCTTGACTGGGGCCCTGATTCTGTAAGGCTGTGTGCTAAGTTGTAGAACTTTTTTTGGTGGAGATGCAAATGATTTTCGTTTGGAAGATAACCTGAAAGGTTACGGTTTTATTGCCCTGTAGGAGATGAGTCCATTTTGCCTCTAACCCAGCACACTGATTTTCGTATGCCTTTCCTGATGGACTATATAACCTCCTTTCCTCTACTTCTCCTTTGTACCGGTTTTTACCATCCTGCTGATTCCTTCATTAACAAGTTAACTATATCTGGGGTGGGTGCTCATTTGTCTGAGGGTACCATGTTTTTAATGTTCTTCACGTTATATTTTGACAAGGAACAGAGGTCATTTGCTGTATTTCGACAATGGTACAGGCAAGGGAACTCCTGATCAGTGCCATCAGAACCCGAGCAGTAGGACAGAGCCCTCGGGATGCACCAATAATGAGTGATTCCAAAGGATTCTGTTGCTTAAAGCAGGAAGAGATATTACAATGTTATCATATATTTTTAAAAGATTTTATTTATTTGAGAGAGAGCAAAAGCAAGAGCGATCACAGAGGGAGAGGGAGAGGGAGAAGCAGACTCCTCGTTGAGCAGGGAGCCTGAAGCGGGACTCGATCCCAGGACTGTGAGATCATGACGTGAGCTGAAGGTAGATGCTTAGCTGACTGAGCCACCCAGGCACCCCTATCATATTTTTTTAAAAGAGGATTTTGCTTAAAATTTTATGCACACACATAGGTATATATACAGATTTTACACAGGGGAAGAGAGAGAAAAAAAGACTGGAAGGCTGTCCAAATAATCACCAAAATTATGTTATCAGTGATTATCTAGAAGGGGTCCAGAGGGAAGATTTTAATTTTTTATTTATAGAAATTTCTTTTTTTTTAAGTTACATTTTTTAAAAAAGATTTTATTTATTTATTTAACAGAGAGAGACACAGCAAGAGAGGGAACACAAGCAGGGGGAGTGGGAGAGGGAGAAGCAGGCTTCCCACTGAGCAGGGAGCCCGATGCGGGGCTCGATCCCAGGACCCCGGGATCATGACCTGAGCCGAAGGCAGACGCTTAATGACTGAGCCACCCAGGCGCCCCTATTTATAGAAATTTCTATATATTTTTTTCTGTGTGTGTGTGTGTATGTGTGTGTGTGTGTGTGTGTGTGTGTGTGTATATATATATATATATATATATAGCATGATCCATTTTTGTAAAAGTAAACTATACAAAGAGGTACTAATGCTTGCTTATGTGCATAATGAGGCATTATTGCAGCAATTTCTATTAGGGAAAAAAATGGAAACATAGCACTTTTAATTGAAATAATAGATTGAGGATATATATTTTCCTTTGCCCCCTCCCCAAAGCCTGACCAAAATCAGAGTAAATGAACCAAACAGGTATTATTAGCTCACAAAAGAACCAAAAAGAACAGGAGAGAGGACAATAGCAGATGAGAGGTGTTGACAAATTTGGGGGTGGGTGGAGAGCAGAGAGTGAGCAGAGCTGAAAATGCCTGCAGAAGGGGGTGCCAGCAAGCAGCCTTAGGCTAGACATGTGCTGCCCAGCTTGCGCATCTGCACATGGGGGCCCCCACAAGAAGCAGGCAGATTCATGGCCCAAAACCCAAAAATGCCAGGAATTGAATCAGAATGATGTGTCAGAGATGGGGAGGGAATGCCAACAGAAGCACGACTGGAACCCTGTGTGAGAAGCTGTGGCAGGTTGGATTTTCCAGAGATGACCACAGCCGTATCTCCCATTGCACATGATGTGTTCCACAATGTGACTGTGACACACCTCCTATTGAGAGATGGGGTCTATGTCCCCTCCCCTTGAATGGGGCAGGCTTGTGACTCACTTGTGACAACTGAACACCCTGTGTAATTTCTTTTTTTTATTTTTTAAAAAATTTTTATTGTTATGTTAATCACCATACATTACATCATTGGTTTTTGATGTAGTGTTCCATGATTCATTGTTTGTGCATAACACCCAGTGCTCCATGCAGAAAGTGCCCTCTTTAATACCCATCACCAGGCTAACCCATCCTCCCACCCCCCTCCCCTCTAGAACCCTCAGTTTGTTTTTCAGAGTCCATCGTCTCTCATGGTTTGTCTCCCCCTCCGATTTCCCCCCTTCATTCCTCCCCTCCTGCTATCTTCTTCTTCTTTTTTTTTTTTTTTTCACCCTGTGTAATTTCTGAAGCTGGGACTCTTGGCTGGAACCCTAAGACTCCATATAAGCAGTAGGACTATCCTGAGACCATGATGCTCTGAGGAAGCCCAGATGGAAGAACCCATGGAGTGACCCTGAGACCAGAGAGAGAGAGACAGAGACAGACAGACAGACAGAGACAGAAAGAGACAGAGCGGTAGATACCTGGCCCCTGTTATTCCAGCTTCTCACCTCACGAGAGATCCCAAACCAGAAATGCCCATTCTGAGCTTTTCCCAAATACTTCAGCCACAGAAACTATGAGAGATTTTTAAAAATGAATATTGTTGTTTTGATTAGCTTTGGGTGATTTCTTACTTATCAATTATAACTGGAATAACCACCTACTTAGGGCCCCTTTCAGATAAATTACCCCTTCCCGACCTTGGCAGAAGTTTGTTCTACAGAAAAATGGGACCAGGGAGGCTCCAGACCTAAGGGCACCAGGCAGAGCAGAAGGCAGGAGAGACACTACATGAGAAACAAGGATGTTATGTGAGAGGCTGTGTGCTGACCCGGGAGAACCCTGCCCCTCAGCCCCCTCGCTCTTAAGGCTGCGGCCAGTCAGGCACATGTCCTCATCACAGTGGGAACCGGGAGAGTTACCTGTGGAGAAACCCCAGAAAACTAACCTGTACATATTATGAGCCAAGCTAAGTCTCCATATAGCAGCAGGAGTGAAACTTTTTAAACAAATGTTAGATCTCACTGTAATTAACATCCTCAGAGAGATAACAAGGTATCACATCCATGAAACACAAGATTCTATTTAAAAAGAAAAAAAAAAAAGGAGTGTTTTGGTTTGGGTTTCCCCAGATGGCCGTTTCTGAGGTAATGATTCCAGTGCAAGTGATTTTTGGCAGGTAATCCCAGAAAATATGGGTTGCGGAGTTGGGGAGTGAGGCAGGGAAGGGAAGGAAGCCCGCAAAAGGTGTGTTATCCTAGGCAGTTACTACTGCAGGCACCTGGAGCTTGATATTTCTGGAAACTTGGGAGCCAGTATAGAACCTGCCTCAGAGGTATCGCAACCAGTGCCCAAGGATCCACTAACTGCTTCCAGGGTGGGGGTGACCTTCTTACTTCCAGCTTGTCCTGCACTCAGGCTGAAGATGCTGTTGGGAAGAAAATAGCCCCCAGGGCAGAGCGTCACAGATATTTGTAGTAAACAGCCTTGGGCAGCACTCAGGGGTGAATGCTAAGGGCCTATGCCTACAGTGTTTGCTGCAAGATGCAATCAGAAAGCAAGAAAGAGTTCTTGTAAATTAAAAATGTAAGAGCAGGAATAAAACATTCAGTGGAAGGTTGACAAGGAAAAAGTTGAAGATAGCCTGACTTAATCGATCTGGGGTGCAGGCTGGGCTTCAGGATTATTTAAAGCTCCCTGGGTGATTTAAAAGCTCCCTGGGTGCCATTAACGTTAAGAACCTCGGCTTGGCAGGAAAAAATAAAATCACAATAATGTAAACAGAGAATACTGATTTAACCAAAAAATTGTCATGTAATTATATAGGAAGAACAGAGAGAGAAAGCAAGTGGGTGGGTGTGGTATGTACAAAGCACACCTATCTCAGTAGGAAGGCAGGAGATCATGTCTCAGGTGGATAAATCAAGAAATAGCATATAAGCGTCTGATTCACAAATATGGAGGTCAGTGCCAGAAAAAACGGCTGGAAGAGTAGAAAGTAATTTTCTCAGAGGAGCAGGACTCAGGTTGTGTGTGTGTGTGTGTGTGTGTGTGTGTGTGTGTGTGTGTTGCATTACTGATATTTGCTAGAAACCTTGTAATCTTATTTGATTTTTTAATACCAGTAACATACATGCATTTGATCAAAATTTTAAAAGATCATTTTTACAAAGGGACTAAAGAAAAAATCAGAAGTCACCTAAGCATCTATCAACAGGGAAAGGCTAATTACGTTGTAATATGTTCATTTAATGGAATACAACACTACGCTTAAAATGAGGTAGTTGTTTATGTGCTGACATCGATGAATTTTCAAGACTCGGTGTGACTGTAACTGGCAAATAATAGATGTGATATGCCAGCATTTGTGTAAATTGCACGCACACAAAATAGAGCTATTTATTCCCCCATGGAAATAGAAATATGTACAAATAAAAACACGTGGAGAAAGGTGAGGAAGAATACACTCAGAAGAGATAATAGGCATAACCCATGGGCTGTAGTGAGAATGGACTCAGTTGGAGGATAAACATCAAGGCAGATTTTGTACTGTTTCATTTTTTTCCCCTACAGACAGTACATTTTTGTTTTACTTGTAAAATCAAATTAAATTTTTAAAACTGAATATTCATCAAGAAACCGAGAAGATAAGCCACAGATTGGGAGAAAATATTTGCAAAAGGCATATCTGATAAAGCACTATTTCCAAAATATACAAAGAACACTTAAAACTCAACAATAAGAAAGCAGACAACCCAATTCAAAAATGGGCCAAAGACCTTCACAGACATCTCACCAAAGAAGATATTCAGATGGCAAAGGAACATATAAAAGATGCTCCACGTAATATGTATCAGGGAAATGCAAATTAAAACAACAATGAGATACCATCACACATATTTTAGAGAGGCCAAATTCTAGAACACCGACGGCACCAAATGCTGGAGCTGATGTTGGGCAACAGGAAACTCATTCATTGCTAGTAGGACTACAAAGTAGCGCAGCCACTCTGGAATACAGTTTGGCTATTTCTTACAAAACTCAGTATACTCTTACTGTATGATCCAGCAATCACACTCCTTGATATTTACCCAAAAGAGTTGAAAGCTTATGTCCACACCAAAACCTGTACATGGATGTTTATAGCAGCTTTATTCATAATTGCCAAAACTTGGGAGCGGCCAAGATGTCCTTCAGTGGTGAGTGGATAAATTGTGGTACTTCCAGACAGTGGAATATCATTCAGAACTAAAAAGAAATGGGCCACGAAGCCATGAAAAGACATGGAAGAAACGTATGTGCATATTCATAAGTGAAAGAAGCCAATCTGAAAAGGCTGCATACTGTATGATTTCAGCTATATGACATTCTGGAAAAGGTAAAACAGTGGAGACAGTAGAAGGATCAGTGGTTGCCAGGGGTTGGGAGTGAAGAGAGGGGGTGATTAGGCAGAGCACAGAGGATTTTTAGAGCAGTGAGGATAGTCTGTGTGGTAGCAGAATGATGGATACAGATCATTGTACATTTGTCCAAACGCTTAGAATGTACAACACCAAGAGTGAACTGTAATGTCAACTATGGACTTTGGGTGATTATGCTGTGTAACTGTTGGCTCATCATTTCTAACAAACGTACCACCCTGGAGGGGGATATTGGTAATGAAGGAGGCTGGGCATATGTGGGCAGGAAGGATATGGTAAATCTCTACACCTTCCCTTCAATTTTGCTGTGATCCTAAAACTGCTCTAATAAAATGAAGTCCTAATAAAGAAAATTGAATATGTATTATACAGAATCTGGAATGTTCCACACGAAGCTGTTAATAATGGTTTCCTCTAGGAAATGGATTGAGGTGGAAGGCAGAGAGGAAGGGAAGGGTTTCTCTTTACTCTATGTCAGTCAGTAAGAATTGTTTGACAAAAACTATGATAGTCTGAAAGACTTTGCAATAGAATGGGGTTCTAGGGTCCTGGTACTTCTGGCTCGCAGGTGTCTCTTGCTTTTGACAGAGGACAAGGGTGAGCGTTCTGGCTTGGCAGGGGCAGGGCCCAGCTCCAGGGGGATCTGGTAGAACCAGCTGTGACATCAGAAGGGCATGTTGACAGGGTGACTCACTTTTCAGGAGGGGTGGAGATGGCTCCCTCCTCTTCTTCCATGTGAGCGGCCCGTGGGACTGGAGCCTGCAGAGCACCCTATTTTGGCAATCCTAAAGGAGGAGTTCTTTCCAAATCAATAGAAACAGGAGACCATTTCAACCCAGGCCTTTACACAAAGATCCCTTGGAGCCAGCCTGGGGTGGGGGGGTATATATTGCTCAATCAGGGTTCATTGATTAGAGCAAAAGAAAAAGAGGAGGGAAGGACGGGGGCTGGGGACGAGTCTTAAAAATGGAGATCTGAACACCCTTGGGCCTATAGGTGTGTAGGGGGGTTTGGGGATAGCAAAAGCTTCTCATCATCTGTTGAGCTTCATTAGTGACCTTTCATTTAAAGGAGTTTTAAGTATAACCATTTCTTATTTGGCCCTCAGGACCACCTGTGAGGTAAATGGAACTGGTTGTAAATATCCCCATTTTCCAGATGAGGAGACTGAGACCTTGAAATATTAGACCACTTGTCTGAAGGGCAAGGACAAGTTAGTAGCTGTGTGCCATGTCCTCTCAGCGAGGCCACAGGCCCTCTTTGCTTTTTTTTATCTGTTGCAGAGTCCCTCCTTAAGACACAAGAAAGATGCCTCTGTCCAACGCATTGGTTTCCCTCCTTGGGATCCGGTGTTTGCTAAGCAGCTGATGCTAGGCTAGTAGGAGCAGAAGAACCTTCAGACAAGCACTGGTCTCTGAGTGGGTCATTGCTTCTGCATCCACCCAGGGTTGATGGGACCCTTGCTCTGGGCTGGCTCGGCGCCAAGCACCCTACATGCACAATCTCATATCAGTCTTACAACGAGCCTACAACATAGGTGTTCCCATAGCCAGACTGGCCATGAGGGCAATTTTTATAACCCCGTTTCTATGCTTCTTCATTTTGCTTTTTAACATATAGGAGTCAAACAGCAACCGTTGGTCTTTCTCGATGCCTGTTTGCCTGTGTTCATTCAACATGTACTTACTGAGGACTTGATCTGTGCTGGTGGGCGTATGGCAGGGGACAAAGTATGGTGTCCCCGCCTTCAAGGAGATTACAGTCTCCTGCTGGTGGGGTGGCCCAGAGAGACCATAAACAGACATTATTGCTCTTGATCTTCATAGCATGCTGTGACGGGGGGATGGGGGTAAGGGAGATCATCTCTAAGGTCACGTAGAAAGTGGCTGACGGAGGACTGGGATCTTCTGTGGTCAAAATGGAAACAAACGGAACAACAATAGTACTTATGGGAAAATGGTACTTATGGGACAGTGGTACTAATGGGTGCCCCATAAGTCCTGAGGCCCTGCAACACACAGTAGATGGAGAACTCCAGACATCAGCCATTCCTCCCCATAGCCAAGTTTATCCAATTCTGCTAGCAGCCCTTTGAGAGAGGTAGGCAAGTTTTCTTCACTTAAGGGAGGCTCGGAGAAGCTGAGTTCCTTGTTCAGGTCACACGATTATTGGGAGATATAAAAAAGAGGGGGTGATTGGCCTTGGACTCCAAATCCAGTTCCCTTTCTCACCCTACCACTCAGCGGAACTTAGAAGAAGGAGGATGAAAGTAAGACCAGGAGGGACCCTGGCTTTCCAGACTGATGCCCTCACCACGGTCCCATGCTTTGAGGTTGACAAGGCACTCTGACATTCACATCTTTGTTGCACTCTGTTCCTTCTTTTGTGGTCACTGAAGACCTCACCTGTGCTCCAGAGGTGAGCATGGGCATCAGCAGGACACAGGTTGCATGCTCAACTGGGTCACTGAGGAAAGTATAATGAAGGGTCTTTTACAAAGGTGAAGGCAGGATCCAGGGAAACCAACAAGAGCTGGTAGTACCCTGGGGCCTCCAGTGGCTAGTAGCCATCATCCCCCCTAACCTAGAAAGGTAAGAAGAGGGACTGATTGCAGGGTCCAGGAGGAATGGTGTTGTGTGGAGAAGGTCCCTTGGCAGGAGCTGGGACCTTTAGTGGAAACACACAGCCAGCTCAGAGCAACCTGGAAGGGAACGAGCTGGAAAATCCACACCCTGACTATAACCTCTTTCTATCCTCCAGGCTCTTGCATATGCCTCCCATTTGCTGAGCCCAACCTCAACCCAGAAGGCAAGGGAGTCTGTTTTTATAGTCTGCATGGGTCAGTCTCCCAAGGCACAGAGGCGGGTGGAAAGGGTGGAGAGTGGCCATGGAGGAGCAAATAGGAAAGATCTAGCATCACATGACCCAAACAGACCCATAGGCATCAGCCTTAGGACCTTTGCTAAAGCTACTAGGAGAGACGCATTCTCTCTCTTTTCTGGGGCCCCTCAGCTGGTAAGATGTGAGGCTGGGGCCGTTGGTCATCTTGCTGCCACATAAAAGCGAAGCTTCAAAGTAAAGCCAACACAGAGGAAAACTGAGTCCAGAGAGATGGAGGGCATTGGTGGTGTAATTGTGTCCCTGGATCCAGCCATGCCTGAAGGTGGAGAAAACAGCCTTGGAGCCAATGGGTCCTTACTTTGTGTCACCTGGTAGGAGCTGGGATTCTGTCACTTGCCCTGGAGAGTGTCGTGACTGATGCAGACGTCTGATGCACAGGTGCCTGCAGGTGGCCAGGACTGAAGAAAGGCTGGAGTGGGCCATGACTTCTGGTTTATGAGCTCCAGTTCTTGAGGGCAGGGAGAATCCTGAGGCCCAACTGAAGTGATGAATCTAGAATGGGAAGCTGTCTCTAAAGGCAGCAGCCTTCAAGGGAAGTCATGACACCGACATAAAAGTCTTATGTGCCAGTGCTGTTTCTTGTGCTTGACATACATCCGATAGTGTCACCCTCTTCAAAATCCTCTTACAATCCCCATTTTACAGATGAGGAAACTGAGGCATAGAGATGTTAAGTCACTTGCCAGAGCCAGCTTTTAAAAAGATTTCATTTATTTATTTTAGAGAGGCAGGGGGCAGAGGAGAGAGAGGGAGAGAATCTCCACATTGAGCATGAAGCCGGATGCGGGGTTGATCCCATGATCCTGGGACCACAACCTGAGCCGAAAACTGAGAGTTGGACACTCAATTGACTGAGCCACCCAGGCACCCCCAGAGCCAGGATTTGGAATCAAGTAGCCTGGCTCTTCTTGACCACCTTCCCTACCCCACTGCCCTAAAACGTCCCCAAATAAAACTGAGTAAAATCCCATTCTATCAATATATAAAACAAATATTAGCACAGCTGTTCTGGGGGTGAGGGGGTCAAGGTCAGGGTTCAGAGAAGAAAGACCTCAGCTCCCTGAGATTCACCCTTGCACTGTGGGTTTCCCTCTCCCCCACATTTAAGCACTGCTGGCATAGGACCATATGGACTGTGCTGCGGAGGCAGGGAGGTGATTTGGACCTGTACTCAGGAAGAACCTCAAATGTAGACTTGGTGTAACTATCTTATGAGGAGCACCATTATATTTGCATCATGCTTTTTGTTTCAAAACCACTGATTTGTTGGGGCACCTGGGTGGCTCAGTCAGTTGGGCATTTGACTCTTGATTTCAGTTCAGGTCATGATCTCAGGGTTGTGAGATGGAGCCCCGAGTCAGGCTCCCCACTGAATGGGGAATCTGCTTGGGATTATCTCTTTCCCTCTCCCTCTGCCCCTCCCCTGCTTGCATGTGTGCGCATGCTCTCTCTCTCTAATAAATAAATAAAAATCTTTTTTTTAAAAAAACATTGATTTATTAAAACACATACTATAATATTTGTAAACCTCCCTGCCCCCTTTTTGGGTATTTCTCCTCCTCTTCCTCCTTTTCCTTCTTCTTCTCCTTCATTGTTTTTTAAAGTTGAGGTATAAATTCTCCATTAAAAGAAACTAGGGCTGTTTGGAGAAATGGCTGATTCCAGATTTGGGTAAGGGAAATATAGATGAACATCTAGTTTGCTAGAAAGTAAGCAAACACACAAAAAATGGTGGAAACGTGTCAAAAGGACAAAGGAACCAGCTTTAAGGAGCTCCCACTGGCCAAATTTGGTATAAACTGAACATCAAATTAAATAATGATAGTAAGGGATTACAACTCATGGAATAAAATAAGAATCCATGAGTCCATATTGATATAAGTAAATAAAGTAGAATCCCTTAAGAAACATAAAAGGAATGGTGGAATTAGAAAAATCGCCATTTGGCAGCCGTCATAGTAACAATTTACTCAGGCAAGAGTCAACAATGAATGAAACTGGTGGGTGAAGGTATGATGGGAAACAGGATATTTACATAGACTTAAAGTATCTCCCTACAAGATACTTAAAAACAACAAAGAGAAAAATAGTAACTTTACAGCAGAGAAATCTGGCAGGCAACTTAACCTTAACCAAGTGATCAAAGTTAAAACCACGTGGTATCACATGCCTCCTGACACATTGCCCTGAGAATGACACATCACTTCTGCAATATTCCTGCCCAACATGCAGAACCTGAACGTAATCACGAGGTAACATAGGATGTCACGAGGTAACATAGGACAGGTCCAAAGTGCAGAGTGCTGTTCAAAATAATCAGCCTTTACTCTTCACAAATGTCAAGGTCACAAAAGACAAAGACTAAGAAACTGTTCCAGATCAAAGGAAACTAAAGACACATGACCACTTAATGCAATTCTGGACCAGAAAAGTTCATGTTGTTATTTTGCTATAAAAGGCAGTAGTGGCCAATTGAGAAAACTTGGGTATGATCTCTAAACATTGATTTAATGTTTATGTATTGATTTTTATAATCTTGTAAGAAAATGTTCTTGCTTTTAGGAAATACACACTTGAGATATTTAGGGATAAAGGGGACACATCAGATCTGCAACTGGTCTCAAATGTTTCAGAAAAAAGGAAACATTTGGGTAAGGGATATAGACCAACATCTGGTTTTATACATATATATATGTATATATATAGACATATATGTCTATATATACACATATATAAATTTATATATGTAAGTTATACACACATATGTATAACTTATATATATAAATTTATATTTATACTTATATTATTATATTTATATATATTGCATGTATAATTTATTTAATAATAAATATATTACTATATATACTATTATATTATAAATATTTTCTATATTATATATATTTTATATATTTATATAAAAATAAAATATAAATAAAATAATATATAAAATATATATAAATATAAATATATATAAATAAAAGAGAATGATAAAACGAATCTAGTAAAATGTTAACCTATGAATAAAGTGGAATATCTGTGTAAAGGGTGTATGGCAATTCTTTATTATATTTTCCAACTGAAATTATTTCAAAATAAACAATTTAAGGTAGCACAGCATTAAAAATACACCTCTTGGATTGGGATTTTTAATGTGATCCCAAAAAGGGTAATTTATGATCTGAGGTTGGTGTCTGGGGTAACATAGGCAAATTCCAGATGAATGGAATAAATGCCAGATAAAATAAATTAATTATTGTCTAGTTAAATCTGAAGGTCATAACTTATTTACAGGCCACTACTAATCATAAGTATATGATTGCAAAACCATGAATTGTTAACATATACGCACTAAAGTATAATTTTGCATTATATGTCAAATGTATATATAAACACACATATTTAAATCTTGCAAGCTCTACTACCATTGATGCTCACCCATTACTTAATCTGCTCAGGAATCAGGGGAGGTGGGCATCATTAACCCTACTTTACAGAAAAGAAACTTAGGAAAATCACAGACAAGCAAGGGGCAGGATTCAGATTCAAATTATCGTCTTTTGAATTCATTTTATTTTATTTTTTTAAAAAGATTTTATTTATTTATTTATTTGAGAGAGAATGAGAGAGAGAGAGAGAGCACGCACACATGCATGAGCGGGGAAAGGGGCAGAGGGAGAGGGAGAGGCAGAGAGTCTCAAGCAGACAGACTCCCCATTGAGTGCAGAGCCTGACACAGGTCGGGGGGCAGGGGAAGGGTTCCATCATGACCCTGAGATCATGCCCTGAGCCATAACCAAGAGTCGGACGCATAACTGACTGAACCACCTGGGTGCCCCCAAATCATCGTCTTTGGAATTCCAAGGCCAGCATTTTTAAGCACTCTGCTACACTAATTAATGATGCTATTGTCATCAACAAACAGCGATTGAGTATCAGTTACTTTAGCTCCTATGCTTCAATTCCTATCTGTAAAATGTGATCATAATACCACATGCTTACTGAGTTAAGACCTGTCCAGCGTGCAGACCCATACTTGCACATAGTCAATGCCTCATGTGGGAATTATTAATATTTACTGTGCATAAGGCACTGGGAACACCATGAAATCTAAGATGCCATTCTCCAATCCAGAAACCGCTCCCCGCAAAGGTAAACAGCCACCACAGGCGACTCACTCTGAGGAGCAGCCTGCAGATCTCTGGTCCATAGAACCAGACAGAGGGATGCTTTGGAAGGAGCGGCCTCGGCCAGTAGGGCACTGAGGTGGGCATGCCAACACTGCTCCTTGGTCTGGGAGGAGCAACTGACCCTATTTGATGAGGTCCTCCTGGTGACCACCCAGGCAACCTAGAGCAGGTGCAACTGGCCACCCTCCCTCCCCCCATCTACGTTTCTTATCTGCTACCATCAGTGCAATGGGCTTGGTGAATGAGACTTATCCTTTTCTCTGAAGATCTCCCCACTGACCCTGGAGGTCTCTGCCAGGATCAGTCAGGGTCCAACCTAGAAAAGAGAAATCATTCTAAAGCAACTAAAGAGGGTATGATGACAGGGAATTGATTGGATGCACAGGTGGTGGAAGAGGGGAGAAGCCTAAGAGCCACCAAGTGTAAAAAGCCACTGCTCCCCATCAGCCAGAGGGGCAAGAGTCCCCTGAGGAAGTTGGAACCACAACAGGCCTGTCTTTGGGAGCTGGAGCCATGGAAGAAGTGCAGCCACAAACAGAAACATTGTCCCAGGCCGAGAGAAGGAGGAAACCCTTTACCCCCAGCTTTTTCCTCTCTCCTGTCTGCTGAGCTCCAGCCAGTGCCCACCAGCTGACCCAGGAGCCTGGGAAATGCAGCTTGAAGGGCTCCCTAAGCTACCCCTGCCCTGCCTTCAGATACACATTCAAAGGGAAGAAAAAAAGAGGGGGGATGGAAAGGAGATAGATCTCAGGGCACACAGGGCCCCACTAGCCCATGGCACTTCCACTGTGGCCTTCTGAGAGCTCATTCAGTGCCCGGCACAGATCCAGGCTTCATAAATGTGTGTGAAGAAATGATTGTGGGGAAGGAGGGCACAAGGGCCCATGTCACAGACTGTTTTAAAAAGTGAACACCTGGTATAATCACTCTGGAAAACTACTGGCAGTATCTCCTAAAGTTGAACATATTATGACCTAGCAGTTGCACTCCTAAGTGCATACATAACAGAAATGTGTACGTATGTTTGCCAGAAGACATTTACTAGAATGTTCATAGTAACCCTTATTACAATAACCTCATACTGGAAACTCCCCAAAAGCTCATCAACAGTGGAATGGATAAACACAGTGGAATACTGTACAGCCATGAGAACGAACGATCTATGATTACCCACGTCAATGTAAAGGACTCTCATCAAAATGATGGTGAGTGTAGGAAGCCAGACCCAAAAGAGTATGAGCTGCATGATTCCATTTGTATAAATAGAAAAAGGCAACACCAAGGTCTGCTTCAGAAGTCAGGGTCATGGTTACCCTGGGAGGTGGGGGTGACAGTTAAGGAGTATTTGGAGGGCCTCTGGGGTTACTGGTAATACTCCGTTTCTTCAACCTTGTGCTGGTTACACAAGTGTGTTCAGTTTTTGAAGTTTTGTCAAGCAGTGCATTTATGATTTGTGTACAGTTTCCTGTACAATATTCTTTTTTCCAGTTTATATATATTTTTTATTATGAACAATATTCTTTAATAAAAAGCTTACTTTAAAAAAGTGATCCAGTGAACAAACACTAATTTGAAAAGATATATGCACCCTGATGTTTATTGCAGCATTACTTACAATAGCCAAACTATAGAAGAAACCCAAATGTCCATTGATAGATGAACGGATAAAGAAGATGTGTGTATATATATATATTAGAATATTACTCAGCCGGGGCACCTGGGTGGCTCAGTCATTAAGCATCTGCCTTCCGCTCAGGTCATGATCCCAGCGTCCTGGGATCGAGCCCCGCATCAGGCTCCCTCTTCCACGGGAAGCCTGCTTCTCCCTCTCCCACTCCCCCTGCTTGTGTTCCTGCTCTTGCTATCTCTCTCTCTGTCAAATAAAGAAATAAAATCTTTAAAAAAAAAAAAAAAAAGAATATTACTCAGCCATAAACCAGAATGAAATATTGCCATTTGCAACAACATGGCTGGATCTAGAGGATATAATGCTAAATGAAATAAGTCAGTCAGAGAAAGAAAAATACCATATGATTTCACTCATATATGGAATTTAAGAAACAAAACAAATGAACAAAGAAAAAAAGACAAATAAAAGAATAGACTCTTAACTATAGAGAACAAATTGATGGTTACCAGAGGGGAAGTGAGTTATACTGGAATTTTTTAAAAAGTGACTACCCTAGTGGAAGGACTGTTTTCTTTTTCCATTTTCTGCTTTCTCCATCTCAGCCCAGGGAGCTTCCCTGGAAACTGGATGAAGGAGGAGGGTGGGTCTGGGTTCATGGTCAAAGAATGAGAAAGAAACGAAGCTAAAGGCCTGGGTGCCAAGTCCTGTGCTAATCTCTTACTGGAGTGGTTTTGTGATTCCCTCAATTGCATACACACATGCTCCTCTAGGGGCAGCACTATGATAATGAGAAATGAGGTGACTCGTTTCAAGTCACACAACTAGGAATGGTCTAGGGCTGGATTTGAACTCAGGTCGTTGGCTTCGGAGCCCAGGCTCTTAACATCTTTGCTCCTCCATGATCCAGAGAGAGCGCGAGACACAGTGATGTTGACTCTGGGTCCTGGTCCTTAGCTTCATGCCTCTGCTTCTGTTTTTCAAAGTGGGGGCTACCTTGTGAGGGAACTAGCCTCAGCTCTGGTGCTTACTCAGGACTTTCTGCCTCTGCCTCACCCTGGCTGGGACAAAGCAATTTCTACACATTTTATAAGACACCAAAGATATCTGGTTATGCCTGATGTTCCCTTCTGCTTCTGGATGAGGTCAAAGGCCCTTGTCCTGATCTGGGGATCAGATCTAGATGGGGGTCCCTGAAGCTGAGAAGGGAGTCAAGTTCAACATGGACACCAAGAGAAAGCATCCAATAGCAGCTCACATTAGAAAGGGAGGTCAAAGGCAGTCCCTGGAGGACAAAGAGGAAAACCAGAAGGTGGACCTTAGCAATGACCTTCTTTGCTTTGTTCTTCTGTGGGGGTGAAGCCTAGACTGACCTTCCTTCAATTCCCCAAACGTGCTTGCTCTCCCCTCTGGGCCTTTGCACAAGCTCTCTCTTCTCTCCCAATCCTACTCTTCCTTTGGTCTTTGCCTGGGGGCTAAAGCTGTGGTTGACTTTGGACTAATGAGCCCGACCCACCTGCATTTGAATCTTACTCAGTCTTCAAATCTCAGCTTAGACCTCACTTGCTCTAGAAAACCCTTTATGACCCCTTGAAATCTGAGCACCGTGGATTTCCCTCCTATAGCACTTGACACACTGAATTGTAAGTGTTTATATCAGACTGGAAGGTTCATGTGAGCAAGCACACCAGCCTTGCTGCTCACTACTGCATCCCCAGGGCTAAGCACATAGTAGGTGCTTAACAAATATTTGTTGAAAGAATGGAGGAAAGTGCCTTGGCAGCCATCAGATGATGGTCAACCTCGCAGGGCTGGTCCCTTTCCCATAACTTGCAAAGAGTCACTTGTCCACAAGCTCCAGTTTCTTTCTCTAGTTTTTGAGTATCTTCCCTTTTGGGAAAGAAGAAGCCAGGCATTTCTTATTTATGACTGAAGCTTAATACTTTGGGTGGATCTGACCATATCATTCCTTTTTTTTTTTTTTTTTTTTAAGATTTTATTTACTTACTTGAGAGAGAGAGAATGAGAGAGAGTGTGTGTGTCAGAGGGAGAAGCAGACTCCCTGCTGAGCAGGGAGCCCAATGCGGGACTCAATCCTGGGACTCCAGGATCATGACCTGAGCTGAAGGCAGGTGCTTAACCAACTGAGCCACCCAGTTGCCCCTGACCATATCATTCTTAAGTCAAAATGCAAAGTGCTGTAAAAATGCCAGGCAGGGGGCAGCATCCACATGGAGAGACTGGAGGCTCTCAGAAGAAAGAGTGATCCCAGAAAAGTGGAAGGAGAGGGTGACCTCTGGACTTTCAGGCACTCTGAGACCCCTTCTGTTTGTAGTGGTGTGGATTAACAGAGGCACATTCTCCTTGCTTCCCAGAGAAGAAATGCCTCCCTCTAAAGCAGGGTTTCTCAACCTCAGCACTACTGACATTTTGAACCAGATAACTCTTTGTTGTGGGGGGCTGTCCTGTGTTTTGAAGGGTTAGTGGGTTGAATAGTGTCCTCCCAAATTCATGTCCACATAGAATTTCAGAATGTGACCTTGTCTGAAGTAAGGATCTTTGCAGATGTAATTAGTTAAGGACGGTGAGATGAAATCATCTTGGATTTAGGGTTGGCCACGAATCTAACAACTGTTGTTCTCATAAGAAAAGGAGAGGATACACAAAGACACAAGGAAGAAGGTCGTGTGAAGATGGAGGCAGAGATTGGAGGGAAAAAGCTACAAGCCAAGGAAGGCCAAGGATTGCTGGGAGCCACCAAAACCTGGGAAGGATTCTTCCCTAGAGCCTTCAGAAGGAGTGTGACCTTGCTAACACCTTGATTTTGGACTTCTAGCCTCCAGAACCATGAGACAATACATTCTTGTTGTGTTCAGCCACCTGTGGGTGATAATTTGTTACAGCGGCCCCAGGGAACAGATGTAAACACCACCACTGTCTACTGTCCTCTAGATGCCAATAGCAACCCCCCTCAGTTAAAACAAAGTATCTCCAGACATTGCCAAATGTCCCCTGGGGGTGCTATTCCCCCTCACCGCCCCCAACTGAGAACCACTACTCTAACAGGCGGATATGATGAGAGAACAGAGTAGGATGAACCTGCGTTTGAATTTCAGCCCCAGGACAGCCATGTAATTTGGGGTAAGTTGCTTAACTTCTCTGAATATCAGTTTCCTCGCAGGTAAAATGGGAGTTAAGAAGGTATCTGTATCTCACAGAACCATCAAACTGATGCAATGAGAGAATGTGTAGAACGTGCTTAGCCCAACGTCCGACACATAGCTAGCAGTCAATAAATAGTAACTGAAACAATAATTGTTATAAGTGTTTTCATTAAGCAATAATAATATTACCTAATTGGTAATAAATATATTAAGAAATAATAATGGCAATTATCATCACTATTATTTAAGGCCTGCAAACTGAGTCAGTTTTTCACTTAATAATCTACTACAGATGATCAAAAACTAATGATGTAATGTATGGTGATTAACATAACAATAAAAAAATTAAAAAAAAATCTACTACAGATGGTTGTCAAACTGGGGTTGTGGCTCCTTCCAGATGGAAGAGTTGCTGGGTCCCCATCTTAGTGTCATACTTTCCAAACTACTACTTTTTCTTCCTCCATCTCATTTCAGCCTGAAAATACACTTGTAAAATGCATAGGGTAGTCACTTAAAATATGTCATCCTCATTTTACAGAGGTGGAAATTGAGGGACAAAAACAGAGTGACCTATCCAAGTTCAGTGGCCAGTAGCCAAGCCAGCCTGGAACCCTAGACCACTAAACCACTCCGCTCCTGACTCCCCCACCTCTAAGTTACTCCCTTTCCCACTTCTTTTAGATATCTGATACTACCTGCCTAACAAGACTTGACTCGTAGAAAGGGAGCTGATGGCCTACTGTTTTGAGTGTCTCCATATTTAACAATTGTCTCTCCCAAGGGTATCTTCACAGCAAACATCTGTGGCTACTGGGCAGATAGTTTTTGGAGCTGAAATGAACTCTTCAGGAAGGTGGAGTCCAGTTGTATTTATTAGTCAGAATTCCACTGACTAATGAAACGGAATTCCACTCAGTTCAACCTTAGTGAAGGGACTATTTACACTCATGTGGGCAGAGCTAAGGAACCAACAAGGATGGTGAGGTATCCAGGGACCAGCAGCACTTTAGATATGAAAGGAAGGGAAGGGATGGTGAAACCAGTGTCTATCAATGGCTAGTACTGTGATTGAGGGGATGCCAGACAGAAGGTGTGGTCACAGAGGGGTTATGCCCCACCAGGACTATGGTGCTCAAGCAGGCAAGCAGCAGGGAAGAAATCCCCCCGATGCTCTCTCTTCCCACCCTCCTGTCTCCTGTGGGTGCCTCTCATTGGTTGAAGCCTGCAGGAAGTCAGCCAGCAAGGGAGCCTGGGAAATGGAGTCCACAGGAACTAGTCTCCCAGGGCATAGAGGATGGAGGGATAGGGTTGCAGGAGTGGAAAATACACCAGCACAAAGATGGAGGGGTGCTGATGTGAAGGGGGCAGAGGTAGAATCAGCAAGCAGCACAGGTGAGGAGTTGATGTGATGGTGGGCTATATTTGTGTGAACTCTTTGGTCATGTGCAGGAAGGCTGAACATATTGACTCCATCTTTTGTATCCTAAATGTTTATTTCAAAACCAACCAATTTTGCTTACTAAATTGCCAGGACTCTATAGGGGGCAAGAAGAAGGAGATATCCTTGAAAGATAATTGAATCTAGTAATTTATGTCCTCTGAAAACAAGCTGTCCAGTTAACTGGTGCTCACAAGGGGTGTGAGGAGAATAGAGATTATGTGCTTTAATTGGCTTTTTGAAGGGCATAGATGGTGGGGGTAGGGGTGGGGATGTGAGTGTGCAGGGAGAGCCAGGGAAGCTGGCAGTCAGATGGCTGAGTTTGGCGGTGCTCTTGTGAAGAAGCAGATGCTTTCTGAGACCAGCTACACCCACCCATCCTGGGGAGAGGAACCTACTGTCATTTACCTGGCAAGGCTGGATTCTGGATTACAAATGGAAGGAGGTAAAAGGGGTTGTGCATGGAAGGTTGTCTTTGGGAGCAGTCTCCACCTCTCCTTCCTTACCAGCCCACCTCAGGGGAGGATTCGACATCTGATTTAAGCCCAGAAGAGGGAGGCATGCCCAGTTGACTTAGCTTTCCTCCCTAGTGTCTAGAAATTCTCAACTTGGTGCTAGCTCAATGGCCTCCCTGCTGGTCCCCAAGGTTTACTGTCCCCTCCCAGGTGGGAGTAAAGACAGTGGCAATGCAGTGTCAGAATTAGATCAAGAATGACATCTTCTGTCACCTCTCTTCTAAACCTCCCCTCTGCCTTAGTGAATCTCCCTGGCTGCCCATGAGCTAGGTATTTATCCCATTTATTGACCTTTCTCTGAAGGAAGAGACCTTGGGACGGAGGTGATGAGGGACTTGCCCAGAGTCACTCATACAACAATGGAATGACTGTGCCCAGATTCCATCCTGAATCTGTTTGATCCCAGAACCTGAGCTCTTAAACCCCTCATAGTCTTGCCTTCACATTCTTGCATGTATTTAACAAATATCAGGCATCTACTATATGCCAGATGCTGTTTTAGGTACTGGGGATAAAGCTGTGTGCAAAACAAACAAAATTCCCTGCCCCCGTGGAGCTTATATTTTAGTTGCTAGGGGTAGGGTGGGACTGGGGAGGAAAGACAGATAAATGAATAAGTGGGGCGCTTGCATGGCTCAATTGGTGAAGCGGTCTGACTCTTGGTTTTGGCTCAGGTCATGATCTCATCATGAGATGGAGCCTGCGTCGGGCTCCACACTCAGCAAGGAGTCTACTTGGGGTTCTTTCCCTCTTCCTCTCCCTCCTCCCTGCTCATGCTCACGCGTGCTCTCTCTCAAATAAATAAATAAATAAATAAATAAATAAATAAATAAATAAAATCTTTAAAAAAGTTAATCGGTAAGGGGCACCTAGGTGGGTCAGTTGGTTAAGCGTCCTCCGACTCTTGATTTCAGTTCAGGTCATGATCTCAGGGTTGTGGGATTGAGCCCTGAGTCGGGCTCCATGCTCAGTAGGGAGTCTGCTTCAGATTCTCTCTTTCCCTTTACCCCTCCCCCCGTTTGCACGTTCTCTCTCTCTCAAACTAAATAAATAAAATCTTTTCAAAAAAAGAATAAATAACATATACGGTAATTTATTTATGATAAGCATTACAGGAAAAATAAAGGATAGAGAATACCAAGGGTGGCGTGGAGAAGGGGGTAGGAAGGGGGCTTCATTTTACCAAGGGTGATGAAGAGAGACTCATTGCAAAGATACTAATTTAAGCAAAGACCCAAAGGAGGTGAAGTACAAAAGGGGTGAAAATTTGGCAAATAGGTAGTGTTTTCTCCTCCTCACCCTAGGTTTTATAGGGGGTATGACTGACATGTAACAAACTGCACAGTGAGGGGTCAACTACAATAATTCAGGCAAAAGATGATGGTAGGTTGGACTAGGGTGGTCATAGTAATGAGCAGAGTTCTAGATTTATTCTGAATGCACAGTCAGTGGGATCTGCTCACAGTTCCAATATAAGGGTGAGAAAAAGAGGGGAGTCAAGGGTAATTGAGGATTACTCCCCGTTTTCTGGCCTGAGTCCCTGGAAGGATGGAGTTGCCAGTTACTGAGATGGAGAAGAATGGGTGAAAAGCAGATTTGGAGGAAGGAGAAAAATGATGAGTTTAGTGGCTGTATGTCAAGTTTGACATGCCCACTACACATCTGAGTGCAGCTACTGAGTAGGTGCTTTGATGTATAAGGCTGGGGTAGAGAAGAGAGTGTGTTTGTTTGCTTGCTTGCTTTACAGCTTTACTAAGGTATAATTGACATACAATACACTGCACACATTTAAATATTGAACAGTGTACTACTTAATAAGTTTTGAAATTTTGTGTTTATTTGTGTTTAAAACTTAAAGCACTATGAATGCAACCCAAGTGTCCATTCATCTGAATAGAGAAGCAAAATGTGGTGTGTACATGCAATGGAATATTATTCAGCCTTTAATAGGAAGGAAACTGACACGTGCTATACATGAATGAACCTCGAGAACATCATGCTAAGTGAAAAAGCCAGTCACAAAGAGACAAATACTTTCTGATTGAGCTTATATGAGGAATTTAAAGCAGTCACAAAGGGCTTAGAGACAGAACGTAGAATGATGGTTGGCAGAGGCTGGGAGGAGGGGGGGGGAATGGAGAGTTATTGTTTAATGGGTACAGAGTTTAAGCTTTGCAACATAAAAAAGCTCTGGTGATTGGTTGCACAACAATGTGAATATACTAAACACTACTGAACTGCACACTTAGAAATGGTTGTTAAATTTTATGTTATGTGTTTTTTACCACAATTTAAAAAGTAATGCAGTGAAACAGAGTGCAAACAGCAAGGTATTTTTTTAGTAACTGCAGATTTCAGTTCATACATGTATTATGTTGTTAGCTCAATTTGAATAATATCTTTATGATGGAAATTTATTATTTGTATTAGTTCAGGTCCTCTAAGCCAAGATGGAATTCAAAAGAAGAAATTTATTTAATGGGGGAAATGCCTGTGGTGGACAAAGGAGATGAAGCTGGAGTAGCCAGTGAGAGTGTTCAGACCATAATACAGGTCACGGAAAGAAAAGAGGGAGGATTGGAGAGGAAATTTCTCAGATGATAGCATCTAACAGCATTTCAGCCAGGCAGATGGGGAGTCCCTAAGCCAAAGTTGCCCATTAGATGAGTCCCTGTAACCACTTCTCACCTGAGATCACTTCTCCTTCCATACAAAATAGATGACCAGGTGAACCACTCACAGCTTTGCCCCTTGAAAAGATTTTCCTGCTTTACTGTCTTTCAGGGCCTCCCACGAATGTGGTTGTGATGCAGCCATCCTCCATGTTTGACTTGTACCCACATTCTAAACCAGCCCATCTCTAAACCAAGCTCAGGCTTTTCCCTCCTTTTTAGCTGGTCGTGACCCTGTCCCCTCCCTTAATGTGGTCATGAGTGTAAGCTGGTGCAAGTGTGGTGGATGACAAATTGGCCTGGACTTCCTGCTCATGCAGCTTACTCATGCTCTCTGGTCCTACTGGGACTTGATCCTGGACAGAACTTTTCCATTTTACGATGGACTGAAGCTGGGCCTGTCCAACTTTATGCCTCGGTGGATCCAACACAACCCAGGTCACGATGATCAGGGCTGGATGCATGCTTAAGCATTCCGTCTCTACCAGGGTCTAGTAACAGGCCAGGAGCTGTTTTTCCAAAGGTGTGAAATTTCCTCCTGTGGACATCATGGTCTTTTTCCAAAACCCCAAGTCCTGCATTGTGGTCCCTCCACTGGATCTTGCTTTAAGCTTCACACTGCATCTTTTCCCACCACTGATACCTCCAACACCGTAGGGTCTGCTCTATCATATAGTGCAATTGACAGGGCTGTTTGCACCATAGCCTGGACCTGCAGCAGAGTCCTTTCTTACCCCAGGCCCTTTTGGGGCTGGCATCTATTTGTATCACCTGGTGTATGAGCATATGAAGTATTTCTAAATGTGGTCTGCATTGCTCCTGGGGAGGCCTACCAGTAGAGAGAAGGTGATGGCAGGGCTCAGCCTCTCTGCTATCATCTCCAATAAGTCCACTCTGGCCCCCAATTTGTGCACCCCATGCAAAAAAACAAAAGCCTTTCTTTAGAGTTTAGTGACTATATGTTGTTGCTAAGGCATGTCCCTTGGTAGGAGAAGGTGGCTGACCTCCACTCCAAGCAGTTTATCAAAGCTTGCTTTCTAACCACATCCAGTGCCCACCTCCACCTCAGAGAAGATTGCCCCCTTCTGCCCTTTGCCCTCTTCCATCCGGGTGGGAGCAGACAGAAAACTACCCTGCTGCCTTGCCTATCGTTGCCATGACGCACATCAGTGTGGAAGTTAACAGCATGGATTTGGGGTTCTGTCAGAGCTGGATTCCATTCCTGTGTGACCACGGACAACTCGCCTAAGCTACTCTATTGCTCAGTTCCTGATCTGTAAAATGAAGACAGTAATACCCATTTCATAAGACCGTTTTGAGGATTAAATGAGATGATGATTATGAAAACGTGTTAGGCGAGACAGTGTTGCTATCCTCACTCCACTAGCAACAGTGGGTTTAGGGGCTCTTTTCCTCATTTAACTGGAAGTGAGAGCTGGAATTGTCTGTTTCATACATTCCCCCAGGATGTAATCCCTATTTAGGGATGTCTCTTGAATTTATGCCATTTAATAATCAACCAGGTTTTTTCCTTCTAGGAATGCAGGACGTGGGGATCTGAGAGAAACTGCAGTTAGAACGTATGAAGCACCAGAGGGTGAATGGAGTAGAGGCCTCACAGTGAGGTAGGGGAAGGCAGACACTCCGACAAATCCAATTAACTTTCTGGGTCTGTTTCCTCTATTTGGAGAATACGCAGAATAATAGATAATATTTCAAGGTTGTTGCAAGGATTTGCATAAACTATGCTTAGCACGGTGCCAAGGGCATAGTAAGTGCGGAGCAAACAGTAGCTGCTAGTATTAGCATGCTAAGAATGATTGTTGAAGAAGTGTCTGCGCTCTAGTGAGCACGGGGGTGGGTGGAGCAGCGCTGGGCGGAGCCTCTGGAAGCCCCGCCCCTCACGCACGCGTCCGGTCGCTCCGGCAACGCTCTGCTAGGTCGCAGCCCGCGTGACGCTCGGCCGCTGGCACACGGCGCTCTTGGCTTCACTGAGCATTGGCCAAGGGCCACTTGGGCAGAGTGATGACTGATGAGGACTCTGAGACCCCTGTCAGCGAGTTGCAGGGCGGGGAGGAGAACGAGCTGCCTGTTATCCAGCTGTGTGGGCTGGTGGAAGAGCTCAGGTACGGCCGGCCGGCTTCTGGAGGTTCAGAGGTCAATTGTACTTCTTGGTCTCACGGCGTATCCCGTTCTAGCAGCTGAATAGATGTACCTTCTATATGTCTGTACATAGTTTAGATCAGAACTGAGGTAATATTACTAATAGCTGCAATTTTTTGAATACTTGTTATGCGCCAATTATTTTGCACGTAGGACCTTCTATAATGGCACAGTAGCCCTAGAAAGTGGGTGAGGAACCAAGCCACAGAGGTTAACTCACCTTCCTAGTCAGCGGTGGTGCCGGGATTCAGACGCAGGTGCGACTCCACAACTGACACTCGGAGCATGATATGCTAAAAAAAAAAAAAAAAAAAAAGGCGTTTTGATTTTCGGCCTTTCCATTGAACCTTTTCCATTAATCTTAAAATTCAGCCTACAGGAATTCACTCAGTAATATATGAAAATATCCAAGCTGTTCATATATATATGTATACATGCACGCATAACCTGTATGTTATATATATGGAAAAGCTAAAAAGGTCAAAATCTTGGCAGGCACATACAGGATAAACTCTAGTTGTCATCTCTAGTTGTTTAAAAACCATCTGTTCAAAGCTTTTCCACCATTTATAATACACTTCTTGTGGATACTTCATCTCTCTGGTGCTGGAAAGAACAGCTGAGAAACAAACCAAAGAAACATCCGAAGATTGTGCCTATGTAGTCATCTCAAGCATGTAGTAGTTCAGAAGGAATTTCACAGATGGGTTAGAGGATACTGGAAGGTGGAACTTGTAGCTTCATCTCAGCAACAATTTTCAATATAATCCCAGTTCTCTCAACTTTGTGGCTCATTAAACATTTTTTAAAAATCACATACTTAAATAGCACTTACTGTGTGCCAGGCACTGTTGTAAAGGCTTTGCATTCCTTAATGCAACCCTAAATAATAGGTGCTGTTATTATTCCCATTTTACAGATGTTAAGTGTCTTGCAGAAGGTCATATGTAGGTCATATTAAGTGTTAAATACTAGTTATTTGGGATTTAAACTCTTGTTAGTAGCACTTACTCAGGTACCCTCTGTCTTGCAGCTATGGAAACTCTGCTCTCAAAACTGAGACAGAGATGTTTGAGAAATATTATAATAAACTGGAGCCCGGAGATCAGCGACATCCACGATTATCAGAAATTAAAATATCAGGAGCAGAATTTGCACAGGTACACTGTGGAGACCTAAGAATTCTTTTATTTTGTTTGTCCCTTTAGATGCAAGTGGTATTTTGTATCTGCCTTTGGTCTTTGTGTATTTCTTTGGCCCAGTGGCATGTGATTTTCTTCCTGTTCTACTTTTGATTCTTCCTTCCCTCCCAAGGTTCTCTTTCAAGTGAGTGTGAAGGGAATCAATTTCAATTAATAGTGGATTGACTCACCCAGAATATCTTTGTTTGAAATAATTCCCTTAAATTGGGGGACTCAAATGTTTACAAGGCCTAGCTAGCCACATATAGGAGTGAAGTGGGTCTGCTGTGGACACGGGAGAGTTCCTCGCTCGTCTAAAAGTACAACCAGGTGGCCTGGCATTGCCAGAGCAGCTGATTTTACAAGAGAAGCTGGAAATCTAGATTATTTCAGTGGACTCTCCTGATTTTCAAATGTGGGTAATTAATTTTTGAAAATTTAAAACTGGATGTAGATCTGTCTTTTGAGGGCCAATCTCCTCTTTAGGCCCACACGTTCCCTTGGGCCATCTGCTGGTGACCTTTGGCTTAAATGTGTAGGGAATCAAAATATTTTTGTCTGTTTGGTTGTGTGTTTTTTTTGTTTTGTTTTGTTTTTTGCTTAATACTATGCCCCCAGATAGCAATTTCTCTTCTGTGTTCAGTTTAGGAAGCATTGAGCTCTGGGCTTCCCCTGACACTGACTTGAATGCTAGTCTATAGCAGGTTCACAGTCCTTCCACACCCTCAAGACACTTTCCCTTATTTATTTTCAGTTCATTATCCAACATAAGCCTTTGAATTCTTTAGCACAGGATCTTAGGCTGACTTGTGAAATAAACATCACCTTGGGCCTAATATCCCGAATCCTTTCACACTGAGTTTGTTCTCCCTGGCTGTCACTCAGAGTAATTTCTAGCAGGTCTCAGTAGTCATTTTGATGCCCAACTTGAGCATCAATTCCTACCTGACAATGGTTTGGTTTTCCTTGTGTTGCAGTTACGAGGTAGGCGTAGATCCAAATCCCGCATAGGTATGGACCGTGTGATAGGCCTCAGTTGCGACCAAAAATGTGAGCTTGTACAAAAGGAGCTGGAAGACATGAAGGATGAAATAAGGCACATGAGAGCAAATGCTGAACGAGACCTGCAGCATCATGAGGTATACCGTTTTCTCTGTAGCCCACCCTACCTGGGCTCCCCACTTCCACCTCATTGAGAATGTTCATATAATTTTTATTATTTTGAAAGAAACATAAGTAGAAGACAAATTTAAGGCCTACTTTTAAGGAACTTCCCACCTGCTTGAGGAGACAACAAATTTTAAACATTTATTTACTTATTTGAAAGAGAGAGAGGGAGGGAGAGCAGGGGGGAGGGGCAGAGGGAGAGGGAGAGAGAGAATCTCAAGGAGACTCCGCGCTGAGCGTGGAGCCTGACACGGGGCTCGATCTTGCGACTCTGAGATCATCACCTAAGCTGAAACCAAGAGTCAAGTGCTTAACCGACTATGCCACACAGGCACCCCTAAACTTTTTTAAATGGAAAATTTCAAAAATGCACACATATAGAGAGGCTAGCACAATGGACCCTTGTGTACTCAACAGCCACATGCAACAGTCATGAACATATGGCCACCCTTGTTTCCTCCATATCCCAACTTCTCCCTCATGATAGGCCACTGGGCTATTATGAAGTGACACCTCAATATATCATTTATCTATAAATATTTCAGTATATGTCTCTAAGATATGGATTCTTTTTTTTTAAGATTTTATTTATTTGAGAGAGAGAGAGTGTGTGAGAGAGAGAGAGAGAGCATGAGCTGGGTGAGGGGCAGAGAGAGAAGCAGGCTCTCTGCTGAGCAGGGAGCCTGATGCAGGGCTCAATTCTGGGTCCCTGGGATCATGACCTGAGCCAAAGGCAGATGTCTAACTGACTGAGCCACCCAGGTGCCCCTAAGATATGAATTCTTTAAAAAAAAATAACCATAATAAGCATAAATTCACTTAAAAATGTATGGTAATTCCTTAATAATATAAGGAGTCTGGGGTTTAAGTCAGTGAGTTGGATGAAAAATCTTTAAATCGCTTTCTGGGTGCAGCACGCATGACCATGGTCCATGTCTTGTTGGAGACCAATAATGGTCAGTTTTCCTCCAGAGAAGAAACATCACTGTTAGTTCAGTTGCCCATGGATGGAGTTGTTGGCTTGCATTGGAGAGCATTATTGTATGAAGAACAAATATTTCTGTTCTATTTAAAAATTTTTCTATTTCTAAATGTGGGCACACAGACTCACACTCATTGCCTCCAGAGGGATAGATCAGTAGACTCATGTCTTTATTGGTAGAATCATCTGTACCACATAAACCTAACTTTCCTTCCCTCTCTCCCTTCTTTGTGCCCTCCCCCCTCCTTCTTTCTCTTGCCAAACATGCATTGTTGAATTATAACATGTTAATGTGGGATAGAGTGGCCAAAGAAGACTTTTTTGAAGAGGTGGGGCTATACATAGGGCTTGGCATGGTCTTGAAGAATGATGAGAAATAAAGTAGAGGACTAGGAAAAGAAGGGCACCCTAGGTCAGGTGAATGACATGAGCAAGGAAGTGGAGGTGGGAATGAACGTGGCAAGTCCAAGGTATCGAGGGGGCTGGTGTGATTTGGGGGCTGTATGAGGAAATTGGGGCTGTGAGACCTTGAGAGCCAGGCAGGGGAGTTTATCTTTGATGCCTTAGAAAGCAGGACCCCAATGAGGATGGCTGAGCGGGAGAGTGAGTGACCAGTTGAAAGTGGCAGTTATGGTGGATTGATGTTCAGGCACGTGAAGACCATGGGGAGGGCAGAGACTGGCCAGTGAAGGAAGATGCTTTCGCTTCTTGGTGCCCAGGGACAAAGCTGGGACTAAGGTGATTTGCTGTGCAGCTACAGATGCCTTTTCATCTTATTCTTTCAGATAACGTGTGTGTGTGTGAGTGTGTGTGTGTGTGTGTGTTATTAAAGAGTCTATGTTGTAGCAAGATTTGAATGTAGAGATAAGCTAAAAGAACATTTGTAAGCATCCACAATCTACCTAGAGGTGTTTATCTCCTAGAGTTTAGATTATTTTCTAGGTATATATGAATTTTTTTATAAAAAGTATTATATTATTTTGTAAATTGTATTTTGCACTTACTGTCTTTCCATGTCAATACATATATTCATTGATACCATCTTCTTTCAAATTACTGAAGTATATATATATTAAGAGTGTTGGTCTCCCTGGTCATCCGTCTCTCCGGATGTGACTGTGGCTAATGTTTTGGTGTATATCTTTCCAGATTATTTTTTATATCCTATCACATTATATTAATGTTATAATTTTTAATGGATAAGTAATATTTCAGATATGGAAATATATGTAGAGATGCCTGAGGCCCTGTTTTTATTTATTCACCCCCTTCTTACGGATGCCCCCTTTTTTTTGAGGCCTGCTTTTTAAAAAAAATTTTTATTTGTTTGAGAGAGAAAGAGTGCCCCAGCACGGGGGAGGGGCAGAGGGAGAGAGAGAAGCAGACTCCCTGCTAAGCAGGGAGCCCGACGACATGGGGCTTGGTCCCAGGACCTGGAGATCATGACCTGAGCCTAAAGTAGACGCTCAACCGACTGAGCCACCCAGGCGCCCCAAGGCCTGCTTTTTAATAATAACATTCATATAGTCAAAGTTGTATCTTAGAGATGTATTTCTAAGGCTAAGAAGAAACATTATGTAGTAGGACACAAAGAGGCCTGAGAACTTAGGTTTCCTTAGAGGGAGATGTCCCTGAGGATTTTTGGAAACTGTTCTTTCTTTGTGCTGACTCCTCCAGGCTATCATTGAGGAAGCTGAAATTCGATGGGCTGAAGTTCAGAGAGCAGTGCATGAGTTTAAAAAAGATATTCTAAAAACCATATCCAAGAAGAAAGGGAGTATTTTGGCCACTCAGAAAGTGATGAAGTACATTGAGGACATGAACCGCCGGAGGGTGAGTTGGCAGGAGGCTGGAGCTTAGAAAGGGAGAATAGATTCATAGGGTGAAGACATAAAAATGATCCATGTGACGCAGCCCCACTCCATTTGGTCTACCATAAATGTCGTCCACACGTGGAGATTTATTGCAACCCACGAAGTGTGTGTCTTAAAATGCACGTTTATCAAGGCTAAAATCAATCAGGCCAGGTGAATATTAATAGTATCTCAGACTGATTTTTTTTTCTTTTTTATTGTTGCTGTTTGTTTCAAGATCTGATGTTTTCTAGAGAAAAGTGGTGTGAGTCTATCTAGTCAGGTGACTCTATGGAGGGGGACAGGTAAATCTCAAGCTCTTTAAGTTCCATTATTATAACAATGAGATATAAAATGTTCCTTCACTTTCAGAGATTTTGTAGCATGTCGAGCTTTGGATCCTTGATATAGGTAGGGTTACTAACCTTAACATGTTATAAGTGATGAAAATTATGTAAACTACTAAGACAATAAAAGACCAAAGGATCACAAGGTCATTTTGTCAGGCATGGCCCATATATCCAAATTATCTATATATATCTAATATATATATAGATATATATACCTATATATATAGATATATCTATATATATCTAATATACCCAAATTATCTCAAATTTAAAAGCAGTAGAGAATTTGCACAGAGCAGACCTAGTTACCTCTGCTTCTTGATCATGAATGAAGTGTTGTTGTTGTTGTTGTTTTTAAGATTTTATTTATTTATTTGAGAGAGAGAGAGAGCACACACAAGTGGGGGGAGGGGCAGAGGGAGAGGGAGAAGCAGACTCCCCTGTTCAGCAGGGAGCCCAATGCGGAGCTCGATCCCAGGACCCTGAGAGCCACCCAGGAGCCCCTGTCATGAGTGAAGTGTTACAGCAATGCCAGCTTGGTTAATGTAAAAAGACCTAAAAATAAGTGACTGAATGTTAGGGCTCAAGGTTTAGTTTGTAGCCCCAGACCTACCAACTTTTCAAACCAACAGGGAAGACAAAGAGAAGTGGATTAAAATTTACTTGTCTTTTTTAGGATAATATGAAGGATAAATTACGTTTGAAAAATGTTTCTCTCAAAGTGCAGAGGAAAAAGATGCTTTTACAGTTGAGGCAGGTATGTGGCTGGCTCTTCCTTCCTTCCTTCCTTCCTCCTTCCTCTTTCATTTGTACATTCGTTCGTTCATTACCATGGAAGGTAGAACAACTCATTCCCAAAGATGTCCATGTCCTAATCCCTGAAGTCTGTGAATCTGTTATCTCACATGGCAAAAGAATTTTGCAGAGGTGATTAAGTCAAGGATCTTGAGATTATCTTAAAATAATCTCCCCCTGATTCAAAGGAAGATTATTTTGGATTATCTAAATGGGCCCAATATAATCCCAAAGGTCCTTGTAAGAGGTAGACAGGAGAGAGAGATGGGATACTGGAAGCAGAGATCAGAGTGATGAACTTTTAAGATAGAGGAAGGGATCATGAACAAAAGAGAGCAGGCAGCCTCTAGAAGCTGAGAAAGGCAAGGCAGCAGATTCTCCTCCAGGGCCTCCAGGAGAAATGCAGCTCTGCCAACCCCTTGAGTTTAACCCGAGGAACCATTTTGGACTTCTGACCTCATGAGCTGTAAGATAATCGATTTTTGTGTTAAGCCACGGAGTTAGTGGTAATTTGTCACAGCCGCGATCGGAAGCTCCTGCAGTTCTGGTGCCGGCACATCTGTAGACGGAGTTGGCTTGAATTTAAAAGGCCCTCGTGACGTACTTGTTGACCTTTTTTGGTGAGTATGGCCTGGGTGGCACAGTTTGAGTGTGCTTTGGTCGCCTGTGCAGCCGACTAAAGGCTCCTAATTAAACGCAGTAAGCAGACCGGGCACGGGGCCTCTCAAGTGTGATTACACGGCTCCCTCCCTCGAATTAACTCGAATATGGGCACCGACAGCGTGTGCATTAGAGGTGGCCACTGACAACGACACAGAGTCTGGAACTATTGCCTGATCGACTTGGGATCCTGAAAGACAAACTGGGACAGCTTCAACAACATGAAGTGACTGAGCACAAATGTAAGCTCCTCCATTTGGATCCCCAGGATCAGGTCTGCACAGGTACCAGGTGGCTTAACCGTAGAGTACCTGCTAAAGTCAGCTCAGCTGGAGGCAATGCTGTGGCCTGGGCTGCACCCAGAGAACCACAGGGCCCCCCCGCCCAAGAAAGGGGTGGGCTTGCTCCTCTCGTTCTGTGTAGCCCTACCTGGAGCACCACGTCTCCGTGAGAGCTGTACTCTTGAAAGAATTGGTAACCTAGGGCTCACACAGAGGGAGCCGGAGAGCAAGGGGAACGAAGAGACCATCAGAGAGGACCTGGGGCTGATGGGCCCAAGCAGACTCAGGAGGGCTGGCTGCGGGCTCCAAGAGCGCGGGCTGTGGGGAGGAGAGAACGCACAGCTCTGGAGGTCCCCAGTGGAGTGAAGGCCAGGGTGGCCATGTCATTGAAGGAGATTTGAGATTATGAGATTAGTGTAAGAAAGTAGAGAGGAGCGGCCTCCAGGTAGAGAGTTCCTGGTACTCTGGGCTTCATGCAAGCTCAGGCATCCTGAGGAGGGGATTTAAGTGTGAGGGAGGGAGGAGATGGATGACTTTTAGCCTAAGCCATTGCTGCACAGAGCTGACACTGAGGTGGTCCTGACCTCAGGAGCTCACAGACTAGCGGGGAGTGGGGGTGGGAGGAAAAGGCAGGATGCGTCACTGCTAGCCAGGGGCAACGCAGAGCCACAGTGGGGGATTCTCCTCCTAGGAGTGTTTAAGCTGGAGGACGGGTCATTACTGGGGCTTAAGGAAATTGTTGTGTTGGTTCAGGGGAAAGGGAAGAAGCCTCCTTGGAGGTAGTATTGCGTGGGTAGAGCGCGGGGCTGAGGAATAGTTCCTGGGTTTGGCTGTTGCCTACCACCAATGTAAGATGGCCTAGACCTGGTGGGGCAGGTAAGGCAGGCCAGGTCGGGGAGGGAACCCTGTACAGTACAGAAATGTCCTGTGATCACAGGAAGGGAATTTATGGGCTGCTGGTCCTGGGTTTTCCAGGGTAAAAATAACTTTTATATGGTCTCCTTCTTATTCTTCTTTCATAGCCCTGTTTAGATACTACCTTTTAAGTGGGAAGCTTTTCCTGACCCAGCCTTCCATTCTTCTCTGGCCTGGCTGAGGGGCTTCCGTGTGTCCTCTGCCCCTCCCACTACACCACACCGTGACCTGTCTGTGAACCCTGGTTGAATATGTGCTCCTTGAGGCCAGGGGGTATTGTATTTATTCAGATTTCCACTCCAGTGCCCTGCACCATGCCTGGCACCAAGCAGATCCCCCACCCATGTTTGTTGAATGACTGAATGATGACTGACTTTCAGAATCTCATCTGTAACTGCAAGGTGTGAGTCAGATTCTGAAGTCACAACCTCACATCATTTCTTTCTTCTTTCTGAGCTATAGAAGGAAGAGGTGGGCGAGGCTCTCCATGAGGTTGATTTTCAGCAGCTGAAGATTGAGAATGCTCAGTTTTTAGAGACCATCGAAGCAAAGAATCAAGAACTGATCCAGCTAAAGCTGGCGTCTGGAAACACCCTGCAGGTCCTCAACACATACAAAGTAAGGTCCGCCCTGATGCCCAGGTCCCCGAGGCCTCCCACACCCACCTTTCCAGCCACAGTGAGGTTGCCATGCACCGCTGAGGTGCTACACAAGGGCTTGGGGTCCTTCCGTCTACTGTTGCTCCCTGATTTCTCTTGACAAAGCCATTCTCCTCAAATACTCTGAGTGTTCCTGCAACCCTAGCTGTGCATTGCATTTTTAAAAATATACAAACACCCTAGTCCAGCCCTGACCAGTTGAATTATGGCGTGAGGGCCATGCATCTATTTTTTTTTAATGCCCCCAGTGTTTTTTATGCACAGTGAGTTTTGAGAACTAACCACATTTAGGGCCCTGTTTAATTTAGGCCTATAAGAAGGACTTCCCTGCTTAAAACCCTCCAGAAGAAAACTCTCTTAGCTAAAAATCAGAAAACTAATATATGATTCCTCATCCACACAGAACCCTTTTGGGAGAGAGAGAGGTACTATTAATAATTAAGCAGGGACGACAGCCATAAATGCCCAGCCACCCTGCTAGCAAATTGTATAACGCAGTAGTCAGCTAACTGTGGGCCAGTGTATCCTGCCCGCTGGCCTGTGAGCTAAGAATGGTTTTTACAGAAGGATATTTGTAACCGATTTGATAGAGAATGCTACCTTTGAAACCTAATTAAGCAAAATTGGTTTCTCCCCCAGAAATTCCATTCTTCTCATTCGTAGACCTGTATTCCAAAATGTACTTAATGATTATATTTTGAATTCCATCAATAAAATGTGTGGAAATTTGTATTTTTCTTTTGTGAATATAAGTAATTACACAGTATCCTCCGTTTTGCCTCTCGGCCCACAAAGCGTAAATATTGGCTGTCTGGCCTTTTACAGAGCAAGGCGGCTGACCCCTGGCCTGGTGCCTGCAGGACAGTGGTGGCTACGGGCTTAGGAACTCACAGGTGGTCTGCATTCGGCCCACACAGTGTCAGTTTAAAATGTAAATGTGGAAGTGTTTAGATTAGACTATTACGTCTGTCCAGCACTTTCCTTTTACAAATGAAAAACCTGAAGTCCAAAGAGAGTAACTGCCAGCTTCAAGCAACAAGTTTTTGACAGGGTTGAGGCTCCTAGTCCAGGGCGTGTCCCACCTAACCCAGCTGCCCGTCCCGGGCATAAAGTGCATAGACAACATCGTGCTGGCATTTTGAAATTCATGTGTCCTCCGTCTGCAACAGATCTTCCACTTTGATCTCAGCTTATCAGTAGTTAGCTTATCTGATCACTGTAATTTCAAGATGAAGCCAGTCCCCGTGACTTGAGCCTTCGTTGGCTGGAGAGCTGGGTAGTACGTGGCTACATCGCATTGGATCTTGATCGTATCCTGTGGAATCAACTTAAGTAGCACAGGGCCTGTCTGGTCTTGTGTGGAAAAGCCAGGGGTTTGGAGTGGAGCTACTGGTTTGTAAAATGAAACTGCCAGGTCCAGGGCCTGAGCTCTTTAGGACAGGTCTAAACGCAGAGGACAGATTGTTTGCGATGCCCATGCAGCAGCAACACGGGCCACAGTGGGTAGAATGGGAGCTTCTCCAGGCAGGATCCCAGGGGTCATCATGCCTGTAGGCCCGTTTCAAATAATAGTGAGCAGATGGTGGAGCTCGGGAGGAGATGCCTACAGGAGTCCTCCGGTGGACACAGCGACGGGTTGAGGGAGAAGCGGGCTTATTTCTTCTGTGTGTCAGTTCTTAGGTCTTCTGGGAGAAATGGAGGCCGAGTTTTGGAGTCAGGCCTCACCTGGGTTTGAATGGGGATTCCACTAGGCACCATGGGTCAGAGGCAGGTTTTTGTGACTCGCCACCAGGATAGAGCTCCAGCTGGTCTCTGCTGTGTTCCTAGCACTGAGCACAGTGCCTGGCCAAGCAAGTCCTCGGCCAGTATTGTCACGTGAGCTGCTAGCAATTGAGGTGTGTGTTTAGGGGATGGGAGGGTGGCAGGAGGGACCACTTCCATATGAATATCAAATACCCATCTCTAAGACCTTGTGAAAGCATGCACAATAACTGTTACCAGTGTGTTCGCTTCAGCAGCGCATATACAGAATAAATGTTACCAAACACACAAGGACCTGTGGAGTGCCAGGCACCGGGCTAAGTGCTGAGGATATAGGTATGAAGGAGACAGACATGGTCTCTTCTGTGAGTTTGGTGCGTGAGCTTCAACCAAAGGGGCACCTTTATCTCCAACTTTATGCTGTCAAGCCCTGCCTCGTGGAATCTGGTAAAATATAAGCGTGTGATGGCAGCCATGACGTGTCATTCCTAACTGACTGTAAACTAGTGGTCCCCATGTAAACTAGTCCCTTGTTGTAGGTGGAATTCCAGGATGTCCCCCAAGACTCCCCACCCCCTGGTGTATATACCCAGTACAATCTCCAAGGCTGTGGGGATGATAGGTTCTATTATTAGGTTCTGTTCTGTTCTGTGATTATGTAGTATGATTCTGTTCTGCCATCGTTGATATTAAGAATGGGAGATTATTGGATGGGCCTGACCTAATCACATGAGCCCTTTAAAGGCAAAGAGTTTTGTCTGGAAGAGGAAGTCAGGAATTTGAAGCACGGAGGGAATTCTCTAGGCGAGAAGTTCTCCACTGCTGGCTTGAAGGTAGAGGGACCACGAAGAGCTGAGGGCCACCTCCTGCTCACAGCTAGAAAGAAACAGAGACGTCAGTCTTACAACCTCAAGGAAATGCATTCTGCCAACAGTCTGTGAGCTCAGAAGAGGACCCCAGCTCCAGAGGAGAGCCAGCCCTGGCCAACATCCTGATTTCAGCCCCAGGGGACCCTACCTGGGCAGAGAATCCAGCCACACTGTGCCTGGACTTCCGACCTATAGAAACTGAGATAATAAATAGGTGTTGCTTTACGCCAGAAAATTTGTGGTAATTTGGTACACAGCAAGAGAAAGCTAAAGTGCCTTTTCAGAAGTAGCCACCTCAAGTGGCCGACATCCTGCTCAGAATCACAAATAGCTCTCCTCATACCTTCTGGAGAGCCCAGCCCCAGTAGAGCCAGGGACTGCCTTGCAGTAGCCTTTGCAATTCCATTCTTTCCTGCCTTGGCTCTCTGCATTGTGGGGTTAATGCCTTCCCTCCACTCTCCTTTCCCCCCACCCAAATTTCTGGTTTGCAGTGGAGTCCTGTGCTGCCTCCCCTCCCCCGCAGCCCACCCCCTCAGTCTGGTCTCTTACTCACGGCACTGTCCTAAGCAGAGCGATGTCGTGCAGGATGTGGAGCAGGACATGAGCCTTAAAGAAGGGAGGATTGGCGAGAAGAGAAATGAGGGGGATGGCTCCCGATGCCCTGAGGTCCCCAGGCAGGTGGCTCCAGGCTTTTCTGCCCGGTCTAAGATTTGATACCCTGGGTATATTGCTCCAGCATCCCCTGTCTCAGGCTTTTCCTTAGCTTGGCATGTTCTCCCTTCCCTTTTACTTAGACACACTCGACAGCCTTTCAGCTCCCTTTCCAGTATCCTTTCCCCCAGGGAAACCTCGACCACTGTCCTCATATTCTCAGCGCCAGGCACAGTTGCGGCTTTATATGGCTTCTGGCTCCTCCATCTAGGCTGTGAGCCGGCCTCTGGCGGGCAGGGCCTAGGCTGCCGTGCTGGTCAGTGCCTGGTGCAGGGTGAGTGTGTTCTCAGAGTCCGTGAAGTGATCCCCCTGGAGTCACTGGCTTCTGTCACTTGGCTCACTCTTCAGCCCAGCAAAGCATGTCCCAGCTCCTCCAGGCTGTCCCTTCCCTGCTGGGAGACAAAGGTGCAGCAGAGGGGGCGAATCGGAGAAGCAGGGGCCTGGGGGGGAGCTGGCGAAGGGCAGTGGCGAGTGATGCAAGAGGAAGCTGGGGGGCAGTTCGTGAAGGAGCCTTCCAGGGTCAGCGGTGCTGGAGCCCATGGGCCCTGGAGTCAGACTGCCTGGGTTCAAACCCTGCTTAACCTCTTATCTCTATGACCCTGGGCCAATTGTTTCACCCTCCGAAGAGTCAGTTCTTTCATCTGTAAAGTGGGATGCCAGTAGCTCATGGGGAGTGTTTCTCTCTCTTCATCCAGTAATGGCAGCCATTTGTATGAGTGTTCTCCATGTGTCAGGCTCTGCTCAACACTTTACCACCATTATCTCCCTTGAGCCTCTCCACAGCCCTATGAGGCAACCAGCCCAAGTTTAGAGAGGTTCTGGGACTTGCCCAAAGTTTCTTTTAGTAAATGATGGGGCAGAATTTGCGTCCTGGTGTGTCTGGCCACTCTGCAGGTCTTTACCTCCCCTACCATGTAGGCACCAGGATTCTGAGAAGGGCAGACCCAAGTTCCTGGATGGTCTTGCTGTCGTCCTGCTTAATAAAGAGCTGTCCGTCCTTCCTGTAGTTCTGAGTGATCATCTTTGCTCAAGACTTGCTGTGTTGTTATATTTCAGAGCAAGCTACACCAAGCAATGGAAATGTCCATCAATCTGGACAAGGAGATCTTGCTGAGAAATGAGTTACTTGAAAAGATTGAAAGAGAAACTCTACAAGTAGAGGAGGTAGGAGAGGGTAAAATATGCTGTTTCTGGTGTTTATCTCCTTCTGTCTAGAAGGGCTTGAGCCAATGTACACCAAGACCTAAGCCACCTTGGTTTTTGTCTAGAAAAGCCTAGACCATGAAAGTCAAAATAACTCTGGGTCATTGAAAGAGGAAATGGTACCTGGAGTATTAGTAGTATTTTAGTCCAGCAGTATTTAGTCCGGTAGTATTTTACTGCTGGGTTAGGGTCTAGAGTTAGAAGTTGTGTAGAAATGACAAAATCATCTAGAAATCATGTAGAGTCCAAACAACCCTCGAGAATTCCTTAAGTGACCTGAAAAGTACCATACTCAAAGTGTCGTGTATACAACATCACAAAAAAGCCTATAATGCGTGTAATTATCTAATTGGTATGAGAAAAAGTACACATGCCAAAATACAGTGTTCTTTGTAAAGGATAGAGAGTTCTTTAAATATGTAATTTTCACTCGGTACAGTGGATGCTGGGATGACAGACCTGTGACTTCTGTCCTGAGCCCACTCCAGGGCCTGCGGTCACTGTGTGAACAGACGTGTGGCATTTTCTGAGCTCCCTACATCTCCACTGTGCTTTAGTACTCTCACTATTTTGCTGAGTACCTACAGCTGAATTTCAGCAAGCTCAGTGTACAAAGGGTGTGACTCAGAGGACTTTTTTGGAAAGATGGGGGAAAGAGCATAAGCTTTGGTGTTGCCAGGTTCTAGCTTTCAACAAGCCTTTTAATGAGACAGGCCTCAGTTTCCACATCTTTGAAATAGGTGTCACAGGCTTTGTGGTGATCCGTTAGGACCAGGATAGTGATGCTTTGACAATTGTCAGCCTCCCAAGCCATTCGTACAGTTATTAGTGGCCTTGTCTTGAAGGGGCCTAAGTATCCCCAGCAGTATGCGTGGCCCCATATCTGTCCACGATAACCGAAAAGCCACAGGATGACTACATCTGACTCAGTTTTGTCATGGCATCCACGTCCTATCCTCGATGGAGAACCGACACCTGCAAAAAAACCGGTCTCAGTACAGAGTGGCCGGTAACAAAGTTAAAGTAATAGTCTGTGTGCTCTCCTCATGCAGGATTTCTGTGGTATTTGTTTGGGTGGACATTTATTAGATTATAAGTAAAACATAACATCAGTTTTTAAAAGCCTGGCAGTCACTGCTTAGTATATTTTAGTTTTCTTGTGAACTTTTTTAACAGCTCTGTTGGGTTATAATTCACGTACCATATTATTCACCCATTTAAAGTGCACATTTTAATGGTTTATAGTATATTCCCAGAATGGTGTAACCATCAGCACAATATTTTAGAACATTTTTGTCACCCTAGAAAGAAGCCCTGTACCTGCAAGAAATCCTTGTCCATTCCCCACCTCATCTCACTCCCACCCTCCAGCCCTGTGACCACTAATCCACTCTCTGTCCCTGTGAATTTGCCTGTTCTGGATGTTTCATTTAAAAGGGACCATACAGTATGTGGTCTTTCACGACTGGCTTCTTTAACAATATTTTCAAGATTTGTGCTGTAATATGTGTCGGGACTTTGCTTCTGTTCATGGCTGAATCATATTTCCTTGTATGGATACACCTCATTTTATCCATTCATCAGTCAAGGGGGTTGTTTCCCATGGGTTGTTTTTGACTCTTATGAGTAATGCTGCTATGAAGCTTCACATACAAGTTTTTGTGTAAATGTATGGTTCCTTTTCTCTTGGACATACAGCTAAAAGTGGGACTGTGGGTCATATATGGGGATATTATGGTTAACATTTAGAGAAACTGCAGAACAGTTTTTGGAAAGTGGCTGCACATTTTACATTCCCACCAACATGTGAGGGTTCTGATTTCTGCACATCTTCACCAACACTTGTTATTTTCAGGGGTTTTTGTTTGTTTTTTAATGGCTGTCCTAGTGGGCATGAAGTGATATACCTCGCTGTGGTTTTGATTTGAATTTCCCAAATGAATAATGACATTGAGCAGCCCTTCATTTGCTCATTGGCCATGTGTGTTTTTTTTTTTGAGAAATGTCTATTCAAACCCTTAACCCCTGAGTAAGTTTTTAATTGAGTTGTCTTTTTATAATTGAGTTGTAAGAATTCTTTATGTATTCTGGATTCAGATACCTTGTTGGATATATGATTTGCAAATATTTTCTCCCATTCTGTGTGTTTCCTTCTCACTTTCTTGAAGATGCTATTTATAGTTTTTAATTTTGGTGAGCTCCAGTTTATCTATTTTTTCTTTTGTACTGGAACTTTCAGTACTGTATCTAAGAAACCATTACTTAATATCATGAAGATTCAGTCCTATGTCTTATGTTACAAGTTTTATAGATCTTACATTTAGGTTTATGATGCATTTTGAGTTAATCTTGTGAGTGTGAGGAAGGGGTCCAAAAGCTGAGAGAAGAAAGGAGATGAAGTATAGGGGCTCCATGCTTAGTGTGGAGCCCAATGCAGGGCTTGAACTCATGACCCTGAGATCAAGACCTGAGCTGAGATCAAGAGATCAAGAGTTGGACGCTCAACTGCCTGAGCCTCCCAGGTGCCTCAGAGATGAAGTATGTTCATAGTGTTTGTTGTATTAGTCTTCCTCTTTACCATTGTGTGGTTCTCTCCATTTCTCTCTCTGGATTTGAGTTACCATCTGATGTTATTTCCTTACTCAAATATAGCTTTGTTTCACCCTGCCTTCTTTTTGCTGTTATTGTCAAATATATTATATTTTTATATGTCACAGGTCCACAGTAGAATTATATACATATTGCTTTTATGAATTGCTTTTTTTAATGATTCATATTTTTTAAATTTTATTTTATGTTAATCACCATACATTACATCATTAGTTTTTGATGTAGTGTTCCATGATTCATTGTTTGCATATAACACCAAGTGCTCCATTCAATACGTACCCTCTTTAATACCCATCACCAGGCTGACCCATCCCCCCACCCCCTCCCCTCTAGAACCCTCAGTTTGTTTCTTAGAGTCCATAGTCTCTCATGGTTCATCTCCCCCTCCAATGCCCCCCCTTCATTTTTCCCTTCCTACTATGAATTGCTTTTTAAATCAGCTAAGAGAAGGAGAATATGCAATTTTACTGTTCTTTATAATTATGTACCTAATTACCTTTACGTGTTATTTGTTTTCTTCACATGGTTTTAAGTTACTTTAACTTAAGCTACTTTCACTAGTTAAACTACTTTCACTAGTTTTCAGCCTGAAGAACTTCCTTTAGTATATCTTGTAAGGCAGGTCTGCTTGCAACGAATTCTCTCAGTGTGTGTTTATCTGGGAATGTCTTTATTCTTCATTTAAAAAAATAAAGTTTATTTTATAATTGTTTTAGAAAATTGTGGAGAGTGTAGTGTTCCCAAAAATCTCACACCCATTTTCCCCCATTGTTAACATCTTACAGTGGAATATTTATTAAAATTGACAAACCAATATTGATGCCTTATAATTAACATTTATAATTAATATTATTCATATAGCCTTGATTTTTACCTGATGCCCTTTTCTGTACTAGGATCCATCCAGGATAACACATTACATTCAGTGTCACATCTCCTGAGGTTTCTCTTGGCTGTGACAGTGTCTCAGGCTTGACTTGTTGTTGATGATCTTGACAGTTTTGTGAAGTGGTCAAGTATTTTGTAGAATGTTCCTCTATTAGGATTTGTCTGCTGTCTTTCCTGTGATTAGACTGAGGTTAAATGGTTTTCGGGAGGAAGATCGCAGAGGTGAAGTGCCATTTTCATCACATTATATCAAGGGAGCATACTGTCAACATGACTTACCACTGCTGATGTTAACCTTGATCACCTGCCTGATGTAATATTATAAGGGTTTCTCTGCTGTACAGTTACTCTTTCCTCCAATTTTCAGATTCAACTCTTTGGATGTTATCATGTGCAGCTCGCACTTTAAGAAGTGGGGAGTTATAAACTATTTGGAATTCTTCTGTCTGGGACATTTGTCTATTCTCCATTTATTTTTTAATCATTTATTTATATCAGTATCAATTCATGGATATTAATTTTAGTATATGTGTTGTTGAAGTGAGCATGGATATTAATTTTATATGTTGGGTTGTAATCTAATACTATTTGTTTTATTACTCACATTGTTTCATCTTGGGCATTGGGAGCTCTTTCAGTTGGCTTCTGCGTCCCTTCGACATACCCCATTTGTGTGTGTGCGCGTGTGTGTGAACACTTTTTCTTTTCTGGCACTAGAAAATGCTTGAGACTCATCTCCTATATTTCCTGCTCCAGCCCTAGAATTAGCCATTTCTCCAAGGAGTCCTGGTTCCTTTTATTTGAGAATAGAATTAGAAACCAAAATTTGAGTGTGCTCATTGTTTGCTTTCATTTTTGAAAGATAGTTTTGCTGGATAGAAGATTCTTGTTTGTTTTTTTAGAAGATTCTTGTTTGACAGGTTTTTTTTTCTTTTCATTGAACCCTTAGAATATGTCATCCCACTGCCTTCTGGCCTCCACTGTTTCTGATGAGAAGTCAGCTATTGCTCTTATTTGGTTTCCCTTGAATGTAATAAATTGTTTTCTCACTGCTTTTGATATTTTCTCTTTGGCTGTCATTCAACATTTTGGGTATGATGTGTCTGGGTGTGGATTTCTTTCCAGTTTCTTATTCAGAGTTTGTCGAGCTTGGATGTGTGGCTTATTATTTTTCATCAAAATAATATTTTTCATCAGATTTTGGAAGTTTTCGACCATTATTTCCTTGAATATATTTTCCTTTCTCTTTCTTCTCTCCTTCTGTTACTTCCATTACGTGAATGTTGGTACACTTTGTAGTGTTCCACATATTTCTCTGAGACGAAATTTTTCTTCTTTTTTCTCTGTGTTTTCCATATTGCATGATCTCTATCAGTCTACCTTCAAGTTGACTGATTGTTCTGCTGACTTAAACCTCTGATCTCCTCTTACGAATTTTTCATTTCAGGTATTGTATTGAAAATACTCCAAATTTTCCATTTGTTTTTTTAAAAATAATTTCTCTTTATAGATATTCTCTATTTGATGAAACATTATCATCATATGTTCCTTTAATTCTTTAAAAATGGTCACCTTGGTTCTTTGAACATATTTATAATAACTGCTTTGAAGACTTTGCTAAGTCCACCATCTGGACTCCCTCAGAGGTAGTTTATGTTGCCTCCTTTTTTTCCTGTGTAGGTCACACTTGCCTTTTGCTTAGCCTATCTTGTAGTTTTTGTTGAAGACTGGACATTTTAAATAATATTATAGCAATGTTGGATACTAATTCCACCCACTGCTTGCTTATTAAGTAATTTGGCTGGATTGATTTAGTAAAGTCTATTTCTCCTGCTGCTGGTAGCCTCTGGTGTTGCTCCTTAGAGGGGGCAGCCTTGATCATGGATACAGTATCCCTGACAACCAGGAATGATTGGTGTTTCTGCTGAGTTCTCTTTGACTCTTTCCTTCATCTTCCCACCAAGCTTCTGGCTGGTCTGGTTCTATTGGTATCATACCCAGCTGTTAGCCTTCATTAATTACTAGCTTATTGCTCTGTTGCTTTCAACAACACCCTGGGACATTAACTGCTGCATATTCTGATCTAATCAAAGTCAGACCCCTTTTCAGGGACATTTTTGGCAGTCTTTGAGGTTTGCTTCAACCCCAATGGTCTCTTTCTCTGGTTCTGTTATACATCTAGCTGGTCCTCTGTTTTGCTTGTTGCTACTAATATTGTGGAATTATGGTCTCTTAATGGTTCTTTCTCTGGTTCTGTTAAATGTCTAGCTTGTCTGCTGTTTTGGTCTCTTAATGGTCTCTTTTTCTGGTTCTTTTAAACATCTAGCTGGTCTACTGTTTTGCTTGTTGCTACTAATATCATGGAACTTCCAGCTGCCTCTTAATTGCTCACCCCAAAGATCTCCATTGTTTTCCACAAAGTACTTAGGCATAAACTCCCCACACTTTGTTCCAAAGAAAGTCAGTCCTGCCAGGCAGCATTCTAGAGCTCTCTATTTTATAGCCTCTCCCCTTGAGCAAAACTTCTGTACTGCTGCGCTGGATCTGGGGATGGGAACAGTGGCCCACCTGTCTTGTGGTAACAGCCCTGTTCTACAGTGGGATGCTGGGTAGGGACCGCAGTTCCTGGGCTTCTCAGCACATCCCTCGTAGCTATAGAACTTATTTTCTTAAAAGATTTTATTTATTTATTTGAGAGAGAGAGAGAGAGCATGAGCAAGGGAGGGGCAAGAGAGAGGGAGAAGCAGACTCTCCACTGAGCAGGGAGCCCTATGCGGGGCTCAATCCCGGGACCCTGGGATCATTACCTGAGCTGAAGGCAGACGCTTAGCTGACTGAGCCACCCAGGTGTCCCTGTAGAACTTTTTTTTAATGCCTTGGTTCTTGCTCCTTCATTATATTTTATCTTAAGTATTCTTTAATCATTTTCCTCACAAGAGTGTCCACTGATGGTTCCAGGTCCATGTTTAGATCTCCCTACAGGAATATGTCTATGCTAGACACAGCAGATACTCGCTGAACACTTCTTGACAAGTTTTTATTGCATTCTGATAAGTTAATTAAAAATAATTTGATTGATTTGCTCCAAAGTGAATTAAAGCAGTGCTTCTCAGACTAGAAGGTACAAACCAAACATCTGGGGATTTTGTTAATATGCAGATTCTGATTGGACAGGCACAAGAGTCTTCATTTTTACCAGTTCCCAAGTGATGCCAGTGTCCTAGACTGTACTTTGTGAAGCAAGGAATGAAAAGACGGTGCTAAGCTAGGAAGATTCAGCAGCATAAAAATGTTAGCTCTGTTTAAGTTGAGGTGCGAAATCATGGTATTCCAATTAAAATAACAAGGAGATTTTTTTTTTTAAGGACTTAAATTGGCTCAAAAATTCTTTTGGAAAAATAAATAAGAATATCCCCCAAATTCTTAAGTAGATGAATGGACTAGCCCTACTAGATACTGAAACATGATAAGAAGTTACAGTATTTAAAACAAGCTCATGAATAGACTGGCAGATCAAAGAAAAAAGAGAAGTCCTATGATAAGCCCCAGTACAGATCACAGAGATGTCATGTGTATGATCAAGTAGCTGATAAAGTTTTGATATTGATGCATTTAGTTTATGGTAAAGGTATTGCAGTGGGGCACAACCAGATTATTCAATAAGTGATTTGGGATGACTAGGTAGTCATTTAGGAAAAAACAAAGTTGGAGCTATATATGTTATGGGGAAATTAATCCAGATGTATCACAGATTTAAATATAAATGATAAAACCATTAAAGTCCTAAACTTAATAGTGGGAACATTTTTATTATAATCTTGGATCGGGGAGGACTTTTGAAGTATAAAACCCAGAAACCATGAAATCAATATATAAAGTCAGTTATATAAAAGTAAGTTTTTCTGCATAGCAAAACCATCATATGCAAAGCCAAAAAATAAATAACTGGAAAAATGTGTTGGCTAGTATCACAGGGAGTAAATTTTCTTAAAACACAAATATCTTTTATAAATTAGTGGAAAAATCTAACAAAAAAATAGACAAAATGGGCAAAAGATTTATACAGTTTACAGAAAAGCCAGAAAGTCTCAAACTTATGAAAAATATTCTACCTCACTCATAAGGAATGCAGAATAAAACTGTAATGAGAGACTACTTCCCCTTCTCCTAGATTAGCAATGATAAAAAATTTGGTAAGACTGTTGAGAGAATGGTCAAAAACACAGGCAGCCTCAGACATTGGTGCAGAGGCTTAATCGTTAGAGAAGGCAATTTAGCATTCTATACCAAACATACATATATGCTCATGGCAGGGCTTCTCAACCTAGACACCACTGACATTTTGGGTCAGCTAATTCCTTCTTGTGGGGGACTGTCCTGTGCCCAGTAGGGTGTTTCGTGGCATCCCTGGCCTCTACCTACTAGGTGTCAGTGGCCCTCCCATAGTTGTGACAATCAAGAATGTCTCCAGACATTGCCATGTCTCCTGGGAGCAAAATTGTCTCCCCTGCCCCCCCAGTTGAGAACCACTGTCTTAGAACAGGCAATTTCACTTTCACTAGTTCATCCTATTGATGTACTTGCACATTTACAGTATGACTCCACCCAGAAGATTAGTAATCACAGCATTGTTTATCGTACTAGCAGGAGATTGAGGAGCTGAGTTGACTGTGAGGACTTGTTAAAATTAGGGTACATCTACACAATGGAAAATGATGCAGCTGTTAAAAAGGGGGTTTTTTTATGTGCTGATACAGCTGGACTGATATTTATTGAGGGAAAAAAGTTGGCGGAGTAAAAGTGAATAGCATTGGCTACTCTTTGGACAAAAAAGGTAAATTTATATGTTTATATGAGTGTAGATCTCTAGAAGAATATGCAAAACCTAAAAATAGTGTATGCTTCTGGGAAGAACTGTGTGGCTGGGGACAGGGTAGGATGGGAGATTGTCACTGTATACTTTTATACCGTTTAAATTGCATGTATTGCCTATTCAAAATAATTGTTTAAATGAAAAATGGGGCGCCTGGGTGGCTCAGTTAGTAAAGTGTCCCACTCGCCTTGAGATAGTGCCCAGTGACAGGCTCTATGCTCAGTGGGGAATCTGCTTGAGATTCTATCTCTCTCCCTCTGCCCCTCCTGCTCATGTACTCTCTCTCTCTCTCTCTCTAAAATAAATAAATCTTTAAAATAAAATAAAAAACAGAAGGACATTGCTAATTCAAAAAATCCACTCAGAAGAAAAGACTAGTTAATTTTACTGAATGATCATTTTAAAAATAAAACTTAAAAAGACAGAGATTCGGGGCGCCTGGGTGGCTCAGTTGGTTAAGCGACTGCCTTCGGCTCAGGTCATGATCCTGGAGTCCCTGGATCGAGTCCCGCATCGGGCTCCCTGCTCGGCAGGGAGCCTGCTTCTCCCTCTGACCCTCCCCCCTCTCATGTGCTCTCTCTCTCCCTCATTCTGTCTCAAATAAATAAATAAAATCTTTAAAAAAAAAAAAAAAAAAGACAGAGATTCCTCAAACAATAACTATTGATCCGGCAATTCTACTTCTAGGTACATACCCAATATCACACTGAAAGCATGAATTTGAAGAGATGTTTGTACACCCATGTTCATAGCAGCACTATTCATGATAGCCAAGGGGTAGAAGCAACCCAAGTGTCCATTGGCAGATGGAGAAGCAAAATGTAGTATATACACACAATGGGATATAGCTCAACCTTAAATAGGAAGGAAATTCTACATACGCTACAACACGGATAAACACTAAAGACATTATACTGGGTGAAAGAAGCCAGTCACAAAAGGACAAGTATTATACGATTCCACTTACACGAGGTACTTGAGTGAAATTGATAGAGACGGGAAGTAGATGGGTGGTTGCCAGGACTTAGGGGAAGGGGTTCTGGGGAGTCAGTGTTTCGTGGGTACAGGGGTTTAGTTTTGCAAGATGAAGAAAGTTGTGGAGGTGGATGGTGGTGAAGCTCGTACAGCACTGTGAGTCTACTGAATGCCACAGAACTGCGCAATTAAAAGTGGTCAAAATGGGAAATTTTATGTTACATATATTTTACAAAAAGACAGGAAAGTGAGTTGAGACTGGTCAAAGTGTACTTAAGTACACAGTTTTCCCCCAGAAAACCCACCAAACCTAAGAAATCACAATAAGGAAAAACAAATTCCTTAATAAAGGAAGGACAGAAGAGAAAAAAGTCTGTTTTAGACCTCACTTCAGTGTTTCTGAGCTGGATGAGAACATCACCATTTGTAAAAAAAAAAAAAAAATCATGTTGAAAATTTCAACATTATTTTGAGAACTACATTGAAACCGGGGAGAGATGTCAGGGCCAGTAAGTCCCATAAGCCAGAACTGCCAGGATCCTTGGTTTAATAGGTCCTTCCCAACCCAGGACCGGGCCAAGGCCGAGGCTGTGAACCAGAAGCTCCGCAAACAGCTGGCCGAGTTCCGCGCGCCGCAGGTGATGTTATACGTGCGGGAGAAGGTCTTAAATGGGGACCTGGAGAAGACCGTCAAGATGTGGGAAAGGAAAGTGGAGATTGCAGAGGTAAGTCTCAGAGAACCCCAGGACAGGCAGTCTTTTATGTCCTTCACATTCTTGTCTAGGGTTTTGCTTTTCAAGCTAAGAATACCAAAGTTCGGACATGTGATGTCTGTGCGAAATTCCAGCAGTCCCTTCAAGTCTTGTAGGAAAATGAAGGATACCCCTTTTTTTTTTTTTAAGTTCCCTTTTCAGTGTTAGGGACAGGGTCTTTTCAGGTGATCAGGAAGAGACTCGGTAGTAATTGTGTGTTTCTAGTTGCTTGTTTTCTTAATGAATTCTGGAAGTTTCTGAATCCCTTCCCCCACCATTTGGTGATTTAGGGATTGCTACTTTATACATGGAGAAGCCAGTTTTTTAAAAAAAATGAGGTAATAATGGATTTTTAATATCACTCAGAACCCGATTCCATGCATTTACATAGTTGCCATGGGTCTTTCATTTTTGATAACCCCGCAGCCTTTCCGTGTGATACAGTGTGCTCAGAGCACCCTAGCCCCTTGTGAGTGCGGAAGAGAAACGGGAAACATGCAAAGGGTCAGAAAAAAGGAAAGGAAAGCACCAGGTCTGCCACAGGCTGGGTTGCATACTGAGGACACTGGAGACATCAGCAGAGTAGCTCAGAAACCCAGGCAGGTCACTTTGGAAGCCTGGCGTTTTCACATCTAGACCCAGGCTCCTTTTCCCACAGTACTTTCTCCTGCCCTTCCGGTGGCCACTTGGTGGCAGGGAGTGAATTAGGATCCAAACTTAGGCCCGTCAGATTTGGAGCTGAGAAGTAGCACCGCAGGAACCTGCAACTTCTCACTTCACTGAACAGAAACAAGCTCTTTGGAAGTCTTGCAGCCTGGCACTGCCCCACACAGATTCCTCTGCATCCTCACAGGGCTAGATGTGGGTTGCATTCTGAAAAATCACAATTGCTTTTTCCCAAATAACCTTCTCCCCACCCCCCACCCCCTTTTTCCTTTTTGCAGATGTCCTTAAAAGGCTACCGCAAGGCGTGGAATAAAATGAAAACCACCAATGAGCAGTTGCAGGCAATTTGCCCCCCTGAGAAATAGCCAGAGAGAGGCCACGGCTGCAGACCAGAGTGATCCATTAAAGTAATCATCTCCTTTCCAGTCAAGGGGTCCTCTCACTGTTTCCTGTGCTGCTTGGTGTCCCCGACTCCCCGGCCGGGCACTTCCCTGGCCACATTTGCCCGTGGGGAGTGTTTGCACAGCCTGGCCCCTGAAACCGTTAACACTGAAAGAACCACAGGGCACTCTAATGGTTTGACACTTGTTAGCCCACATTTAGTTCACAAGCACAAAAGAAAGTGACCTTCCCGCATGTGGGAGTGGGACAGAGAAGAGAGAGCCAGCCCAGTATGCACTGTGGGCCTATCCGTGGCAGCCCAGGTGTGCCAACTATAAAAAAAACAGACACCAAAACAGCATGGTGGCTGCCTGACACTCAGCATTCTGAGCTCACTCTTCAGTTGGGAGGGTTAGCTCCTAGACTAGATATCATTGCAAAAGAAAACAAGCACAAAGAAAAACAAGATAATTTCTTGGGGCTGATGTAACCTGTTCTGACCTGAAATAGGCCCACTACCCTCCCCAGCCTCCCCATAATAGTCAGAGTAAATGGGATCTCCGGACACAACAGAAGACTTGCCTAATTCCCCTAACCCTTTCTCCTCAAGGTCTGGAGACTCTGTAGAGCTGTTTGTTGGGAATGTATATAAGGTGACCTTATTTTGTTCTTGCACGTCTGCTTGGGACTGTTCACCCTGGCCCAGCCCAGAATGTTTTTTCGATGTCACGATGATATGTGATGAGTAGCTGGAGAAAGGAAATGGTTCCTCCCAGTGGTGGAAGGAAGACAGAGGACGGCTGGTTTTCTTAGTCTTGGACATAATCCAGTCGCTATAGTCTTCCACCTTGATGTACAAAAATAGGCCAGGGCAATTCTCACCACCGTGGGACAAGATTCCTCTCAGCACCCACATATTCAGTTGCTGTGGCTGGCACATCATCGGGTTTCCTGGGTCCCCCTGTGACAAAAGACAGAAGGCTTCAGGTCTTAGAAAAACTTGTTTGTTTTTTAAAATATATCCTTGTGCAATTTACTATTTGTTCTAGAAATGTTTTACACTAGTTCTCACTGGAGATGGGGTAAATTATAGGATACCAATTCCAAACTAGGCGGCCACTACCACAAATTCCAAAAAGATGACTTTTTCTTTTATTATGCAAATTAGTTGTAGGCTTCTGCAGTTTGGCTCTAGCTTCCTGGTTGCCATTTCATTTTCATGCCTCTTTGACTAAATCCTCACTCTCTTTTGGTTTCTCTTTCCTCAAATGTTGACTCCCCCCCCCCTTTCTGGCCTGGAATGCTCCCATTTTTCCTTCTCCTCTCTGCTTTGTTTCCGTCCTTCATTTAATCTGCTCCCTCCTCCGCACACTCCTGCGGAGGTCAGAGTCACACTTCCCTGGGAGCACTGGCCAGGCAGCTTCACAACCTGGCCACCCTGACGACTGTCTGGGTCCCCTGCTCATCAGCCCTGCCCATGCTCCCACAGGAAGTCCTCTGCCACTCGGCGATTCTGCCACACAGACCTTATCTCCCTTCAAGGGAGTGCCTGGAAGCTTGGCACCCTTCCCCACATACGTGACCCTGGTGAGTCACCTACTGGTCTCCGAGTTAAAGTGCCTGTACCTCATGCAGAGCTCCTAACACAGTGCCTGGCATACAGTCTGCATTCAATATAGAATTAGTTACCATTATCCTCGTGTCTAGAAAAGGCCATCATTTTTAGGTGGAAAGCTGAGAAATACGGGAATAGTAACAAGACAACTGCCAGGTATAATTTACCTTACCTGCCCCACCGCAAGCCTCCCCTTAAGGGAATACCTGACCCCCCACTCCAGCCCCGTGGTCCATTTTGCCCCAAGAGGGGTTGTCATTCAAAGGCTAGACAGCCCCTTTGATTTGCGTGGTCTGCCTCTGTAGAAGGACGGGGCAAGCCCACATTGCTCTTGCTATCGCAGGGTGCCATGGAGCAGAGGGAAGAGATTTCATCCCAAGTTCTGGCTGGCAGTGAGAAGGACTGTTGAACCGGCTCCCGTCTGCACCCGATCATGTCTGCCTGGGGCAGAGAGGCTCTCGGGCCAAGCATGGCCTAGTCGCCCCTCCTGTCACCAGTCCCGCCTCCAGTTTACTTTAACTGTGGTTTCGTAGCTTGAAGAAGAAAAACGATGCAATTTAGGACAGATGGTTTGATGAATGACTGTGTAGCAGACCTGCCCGGCCGTGGCATGGTTTTGCATGTTGCCATTCCACCCCAGGGGTAGAATGCACTGCTTTTCTCTTCCTCATAACCTGTGGGACAGGACTTCTGAAGCCCAAGCAGCTGAGAGAAGCAATACAGGGGCTCCTCCGGAGCAGCCCCCCTCATCTCCCAGGGGAGCAGCCCCCAGCTTAGAGGGGCTCTTTCATTGTGTGATCCTCAACCTTGACATTGAACGAAAGCCCTAACAGTTGTGGGGAAAAGGGAAGAGGTGAATTCAGAGTGATTCTGCTTTGGGTTGGGTTTCTGGGGACCCATTAGACAGATACTGGACTTGGGTGGTTTATTCTACCACCATCTACGTATTTGAATGACTTTGAGGATCTCTGGACACTAGAACGCTTTTCTGAGAGAAAAGGATCCTAGGTAGACAAGTCGCTGTTTGTCTGTCTGAGCCAGTTTGCAAGCACAGTTCAAAAACAAAGGACTGACTGCGGGGGTGCTCCAGGTAAAAACCAATAGATAAAAACCAATCTGAACTTCGCAGTTAGATTTAAAGAGGTAATCATTTAGAGTATGAGCAGCTTACCATATTCCTTTGAATCTAAGATGCTCTTGAAAAATGAACATCTTTGGAATGAGATGTGTCTTTTAATTGGTTGATGTCAGAGTTCAACTGGCAGCATTTTCTCTCTCTTGATATTCCATTAAATAATGGTGCATTCTACAACTGACAGCATCTTAGGTTTGATGAAATAAGGTGCTGGATCGATGGAATGGCTGATAGCAGGATTTTGATAAATAGCTATGTTTTCTACTGTATTTTAACACATTATCTACTTTAAAAAGTTGTTAGTCTTCCACCTGGTAGAGAGTCCAGTACAAAGTAGGCACTCAGGGGCGCGTGGGTGGCTCAGTCAGTTAAGTGTTAAGATCCCAGGGTCTTGGGATCTAGCCCAGAGTCAGGCTCCTTGCTCAGCGGGGAGTCTGCTGCTCCCTCTGCCTCTCCCCCTTCCCCCGCCCCCACTTATGCTCGCTCTTTCTCTTTTGCTCACTCTCTCTCTCTCAAATAAGTAAATAAATAAAATCTTAAAAAACAACAACAGCAAAGTAGGCACTCAATAAATGTTGAACCAACTTTGGAAAGGCAAACTTACTGCCTAATGAAAGGCAGTCCTTCACGCATTTGCAATAAAATTACTTTTAGAAAGAATTGTCCCCTTTCTCTAAAATGCTTTCCTTAGATCATCTGGAAAAAAAATTTCCCCACCAGGGAATCCTGAAAGTTACTTGAAGGAGAATAGATGATCAGCACCTTAGAAATTTTGGTGTAGAAGAGAGAAACTGCCTGGAAATCTGGTGGACCTATGTTCTCATCCTTACTGTAACATTAACTGTGTGAGCTCTGTAAACCACACCTCCTCTGGGTATGGACATGAGGGAGCCTGGGCCAATGGTTTCTGAATTCCATCCATTTTGCTGAGGCAGTAGAACAACCACATCTATACAGCCCTCATCTGGATGAAGGGCAGGGCTTCTTACAGAAAAAAACGTCAATAACTGATGAGCAATAGCATCAGAGTCGAGGTTCCATAGAAGCTGAATACAATGACCCCACCCTGTGGACATACCCGAAGTATATCTGCATGCATGGTTTGGACACACACTTTCAAACTTTTAGCCAGTGAGAAACATCTATGACTTAGACATGCTTAATCATGTCACATTGAAAATGGTGACTGTTTAGTCCATTCAGTAGATTTTTATTGAGCATCTACTGTCTGCCAAGTGCTGGAGACAGCCATGAATCTCAAGTGCCAGTCCCTGCCAGTCCCTCATGGAGTTCACCATGCAATGAGGGAGAGTCTCCCTTCTCCCACCTCCCTTGAAGTGACCACTGCTTACTCTCAGCCTTTAGCTTTTATTCCATCATGTTCTTACCAAGCAGACAGCATCGGTTTCCTGCTGTATGTGATTGCCACATCCTGTTTTCTTGATTTTGTGTAAGGGACACAGGTCGATGTCTTTCACGGAGATTTTCCTCAGGATACTCATCGTCATGTGATTTCCTGTCTGGACCATGCAACAGAGAGCCAAGAATTATTAATAAGAATACATTGCCTGTATGTCAACTCAACTACAGCTCACATATCCAGATGGGAACGAGTAGAAAGTGCTCTGATAAACCCCTTTTCCTTATAGAAATTAGAATCTGTGTCTGAGTTTTTCTGAAAACTACCTTTGCTTTGAACTTGAATGTGAAAATCAAGAACATATTCCACCCTTCTTCCACATCTACGGAGAATACATTTCCTCGTTCATTTCCCAAGAATAAAAGAAAACAAGGATGGCTTAGCCAACAGGATAATCAGCTCCAGTTCAGGGAATAATCTCCCCTGGCCCCCCCAAAACTTTGCACTCATTTCAGGCTGTTTGCTGCCTACGTACTTCTAATTTTGGTGTAGGACTAGAAGAAAAAGGACCAAATGTAAGAATGGTCACAGAAAAGGCAAGCATTACAAATCTTGACTGATTACATGAAGTTTCCAGCCCAACTCCAGAATCTTGAGCAACCTGAATTACTAAGATAAGCCCTAGAATGGTTCATCCAAGTCACCCCCTCCGCTAGCACAAACACAGCCTCCTCTAGGAGAAAGCAGGCATTAACTGCAGATGTGGGATTCCATCCTGCCACCCAGCAGTTCCGCAAGGCTGGGGGCATATTCAGGTTTCTGTCGAGGAAGCAGATGGGCTGGATCAGGTTGTTGAACCCTATCGGCGTGTCTGTCTTCAGGAGGGCTATGTTATTTGTCATGGTTTTATTATCAAAATCCTCATGGATGATGATGGTATTGACTGGATACTCTTCATGAGCAATCACTTTGGCATCCATCTTAGCTATACCAACTATAACGGTGACGTCCTTCCTAGAGAGAGAGAGCGAGTAAGGGAATCTTGAGAAGCCAAGGCACGGTGGAAGAGTCACCCTTCCCTGTTTCCGTATTTACTTTTTTTTGCTTGGAATACTCATCCAACTCATTTTTCCTGGGCTAATTTTTACTGACCCCTTTGGACCCAGTGCCTAAGAAATCTTTTCTGAACCCCTAGGCTTGTGTCCTCCTTTGTGAGCCCACAGCATCTTGGGAATCCTCTATCTGAACATCATTTGTCCCACCACCCAAAGATAATCTGTTAAGTTATGGCTGATTATCTTTTTTTCATGCTTTTTCCATGTTTTTTTTTTTTTACATAGTCATTGTTACCCCCAAGATGTAATCTTGACTCTTGATTTTAGCACTTAACATTTTAACATAAACATCTTTTCATATTACCTACTCTGTAAATACTCTTCAGAGAAATTCCAATTTTAATAATGATGGAGTTCCTTTTGGGTGTTTTCCCTTTCTTGTCTTGGGAATCACCCAAAGAACTACAGCAGAGTCTAAGAGGACAGTCCAGAAAGAAACTGAGGATGTAGTCGTCTTCCATGAAATTATAACTCTTAAGATGAACGCCAGAACAAAAACTGAAACTTCCCAAATTTGTCAGAAGAGACATACAAAACAAAACAAAGGTGATAGAGTGCAAAGAAAAACCAGAAACAACAAAAGCAGAAAACATAACCTAAAATAAAAACGAGAAGCAGGATTTTCATTCTGACCATCAGTTCAGAAGAGAAGAGCACAAAGTAAGACAGAGAGGCTCTGACTGATGAGAAAGAATTCAGTCAACGGTGAAAACATCATAGTCATAAACATCTGTAACACATGACATAATGTTCACAAAGGGAACACTCCAGGAAATAGAAAAAGCCAGACGCTTGTTCATGATAGATTTTCACTTACCTTTAGCAGCCTAGGACAGATCAAGGAGATTACCTCCCCCAATTTTATATATTAAATTGTACCCAAAGACAGAGAATGAAATTTGAATTTTAACTGCGGAAAATATTCACATGGATCACATATAGTAGACCACAAGGACAACCCCAACAAATTCCTAAATAGATCAGATCACCATGCAGTATAACTCAAAATTCAATAATGCCAGAAAACAAAACAGACAAAACACCCCTCTACCTGGGTATTTAAAAACTGTCTTTAATAAAACCCTGAGGCAAAGGGAAAATCAAAACCAAAACAGACCAGGTAGAAAATAGCAATAATGAAAACACTCCATGGAAAGCAGAACCTTTCTGGAAGGCTAGTTGGCAACAGCTACCAATATTTGGCCCAGTCTTTCCACTCCTGTGTTATTCATGCTACAGTATATTGCATGCGTGTGAAATAACATATGTACAAGCATATCTACTGCAGCATTTTTTTGGTACTAATAAAAGATCGGAAGCAACCCAAATTTCCATTAATAGACGACTCTTCAATTATAGTAGATCCATCTTGGGATACTGCGCAGCTGATAAATGTGGGAGCTCTCCATGTAACGGTAAGAAAAGATGGCTCAACATTCCTGATAGAGTGAAAAAGGCTACGAGTGTAACACTGTGTTGGTGTGCTACCAGCTTTATTGAGGTTGTTATAGACTGAGCTGTGTCCTGCCAAATTTGTAGGTGAAGTCCTAGCCCCAAATGTGGCCGTATTTGGACAGAGAGCCTTTAAGGAGGTAATTAAGTTTAAATGGGCTCCTAAGTGTGGGGCTCTAATCCAATAGGTCTGGTGTCCTTATAAGAGGAAGCAGAGACACCAGGAGTACACGCACCGAGGAAGGGCCATGTGAAGACACAGCGAGAAGGCAGTGGTCTGCAAGCCAAAGAGAGAGTCTTCAGGAGAAACCAGTCCTGCTGATCTTGGACTCGATCTTGGACTTCCGGCCTCCCAAATGGTAAGAAATAAATTTCTCTTGTCTAAGCCACCCTGTCTGTGGCATTTTGTTATGGCAGTTCTAGCAGATTAATACAAGGGGAAGGAAAATTCTTTCTCTGTTGATAGATGTAAGAATCAATATAGATAAACCTATAGTTATATAGATATCCATAAATGCATTAATTAAGGAAGAATATTCAAGAAACTGATGACGTGACTATGGCTTAAGGGAGGGAGTTAGTCTCTGAAGGCCAGGGGAAAGGAGGAGTTGCTTTTCCTTGTGTACCCTTTGGTTCCTCCTGAACATTATACTATGTATATGTATTTTCACTTAAATGCATGTATTTTCAAAAAAATAAATGCATGTATTTTCAAATAATATAAATCATAGGTGTGAAAAATTCAGCAGCTGTACAATATTCCATTAAGGTTTATACTATTATTTAGCCAAGTATAGTAATTATAATCTCTCCCCCCATACTTTGTGTATATACATTTATACACATATAAGGCATGTAAACAGTATATATAGAGATATATATGTAATTATACATATTATATACTATGTATTATATGCTATACATATGAAAGAGTAACTAATTTATTTATTTATGATAATTGGACATTACATTTCCAGTGTTTTGTGTGTAACAAACCATCCTATGAACTTTGTGCATAAAACTTTTCCAGTGGTTAAAGTTATTTCCTTAATGTTGATTCTCAAAAGTGAAATCATTGGGTCAAAAAGTAAGATGTTTTACAAAAAAAAAATTATTCCTTTAATAATATTTGGGTTTTTTTCCCCTGGTTTACAAGAATGTATATTTACTGTATAGAATTTGAGGAATAGAGAAGTTCAAAGATGAAAATAGAAGTCATGTGCATTCTGAGCATCCAGAGATAAGTGCGCTTAAAGTGTTTGCGTATTTCCTTCAAGTCTTTTCTCTGTGTACATGTATTTGTCGCAGACACGTTGTTATGGCTTGAGGTTAAGTATTTTAAGGTACAGGCTCCTATCAATTCACTTAACAAGACTAGAGTAAGGACCTCTAGTATCAGGAGTCAGTGCCTGTGATTGCAGTAAAATGGGAATGGATATCCTTCCTGCGGAAGATGGAGGAACAATCATTTCACCTTGTAGTCCCCACCGCAGAGAACACATTGGACAGCATGACTTTGGCAACAGGTGATTTTAAGACCCCCAAGAGTCCTGGCAGAGCAAGCACCGAGCCAGTAAAAAGCCCTGTTGCCCTGTTACCAGGAATCCACCTTCCAGGCCTCCCCAAGATGAGCAGGAAAAGGTCCCTCCACCCCCACCCCCAGGGGGCTGGGTAAGTCCCAAAGGCAGGGGTACTGGCCTGTTCTGCAAGACGGATGCGATGCTGATGATCCAGAACTCACTAAGGATGCTGCCAAAAGCCAGGTGGGTGTACTGGGAATCCTGCAGCGACACCACCCATGGGAATTCCTTGTCCTTGACCAAACCTTCCTCGGAAATTTCTATAACGTTGGTTTTCTGAATGCCACAACCTGCAGGGAAGGTGTGTGTGGGCCTCACCATTGGGGCAAAGATCAGACCTCAGGACCCCCTCTCCTGTTGGCTCCCCACTCCTTCTGGCTCTCCATCTTGGTCACCACTAACTCTGACACCGCCCCCTCGTTTCTCTTCCTAGTGGGTCTTCTTCTCCATATAAGATGCTTGATGACATCTTTGAGTCTAAAAATAACCTTAGGCTATCGATAATCACTCTCCTCTATGGGGCACTTAGCAGCCCACTTGCGGCAGTATCTGAAAACTTCTACGTACATCAGTGGTCCTCGACATGGTCTGGCACCCTGGGAGTCAAGACCCTTTGCAGGGTCTGCAAGATGTAAACCGTTCTCATAAGAACACTAAGACGGTATTTCTTTTTCTCACCCTCATTCTCTCACTAGCTTGCAGTGGGCTTTCCCAGAGGCTGCATGATGTCATCACTCTCACGGCTAATAACATGTGTGAACCTGTGTATTCTTGTGTTTTACAATTGTCCCAGTTTTTAATTGCTAATATGGTATAGATGGGAAGATACAGCCTCATAACAAAAATTCTTTGTGGGGGTCCTCAATAATTTTTAAGAGTATAAAGGAGTCCCGAGACCAAAAAGTTTGAACACTGCTGATATATACTACTTCATATAATTCCTCCAACACAACTGGAGGCGGACACTGTCATTCTCCATTTGCGGATGAGAAAATCGAGTTCTAGAGCTGGTAAGCACTGTCCAGGTTACACAGCTGGTAGGATACAGGGCCAGAATTCAAACTCCATACACCTTCAACCCCTCACAGTCTCCGTTCTAGCCACATTTCACATCCTCAGATTTGCCTGTGCTGTTCCCTTCCTGAGCAGTTGGCATGCGTGGCTCCCCCATGTCTGTTTTGCTCGCCAGGCCCCTAGGGGTACACTGGCAAGCTAGTACACTTACGGTACTGGCCCGCAGTAAGTGCTCAATAAATCACCTGGTGAATGAACAAAAGTGTTTTGCCATATCCAGCACTTCCTGAGGTCTTGTCATCAAGGGGTTAAAAGGCCCCACCAGATGGAGGCTGTATCTGGCCCATTCAGGCCGGCTTGGCCTTTGACTTCCCAAGCCCTCAAGTGAGTTGCCTCCAACTGGGCAGTCTCTTGGGGAGTCTGGACTTTGTTTCAAATGAGAGTTAAATGTGGACTAAAGTTTTAAATAATATTCTCCCCCTGCCAGGTCTGGTTTCACCCGAGATGCTGTATTGCCCTGTATTTAAAAAAGCGGTCCATATTCCTAGAATCATGGAGAGTGTAACTGTGATAGAGCAGGCAGGACCCTTGAGGTACAAAGCCCCAGGCTGGGTGAGCCAAGCCTCCTGCTTTCCAGGCACCATTATGGAATGGCATACACATGGGACGCTTTGCTCTCCTTGGCTGCTGACTTCCTCCCCGCCCTGTGTCCTCCCTCCCATGCCATATGCCCTGTCCCAAGAGTCCCCGAGCCCAGCCTCCTTATTGGACCTAGAGGTGCCTGTCTCGTCCGCAGTATGTAGAGTGGAGTGCAGCGATTCTCAACCTGCCTGCATATTTCATTCATGTGCTGCCCAGCACTTCCCAGGCCCCTGGGGATGGGGCCTGGGCACTGACATTTGAAACAGCCTCCCCAGGTAGTTTCTAATGTATATTCAGGGTTGAGAGCCACTAGTGTTTTGGGAGAGCCCTGGATGCAGTGTCCCAGATACAGTTGGCCCCTATGCTCTGAGACCTGGGACAAGCCACTTCACTTATCTGGGCCTCAGTTTCCTCTTTTTTTTTTTTTTTAAGATTTTATTTATTTATTTGACAGAGGGATAGAGAGAGAGTACAAGTAGGCAGAGAGGCAGGCAGAGGGAGAGGGAGAAGCAGGCTTCCCGCGGAGCAGAGAGCCTGATGCGGGGCTCGATCCCAGGACCCTGGGATCATGACCTGAGCCGAAGGCAGCCGCTTAACCTACTGAGCCACCCAGGCGCCCCTCAGTTTCCTCTTTTGAAATGCGTGGTAACACACCTCTTGGAGTTGTAAAGATCACATGAGGTGAGGTTATGGGAAGGTGCTTTGCAAATTGTATCCTCATGACTGATAATGCTAAACCCAAAAAGGATTTTTTTTTTTAAATGTAAACCACTACTCTGGTTGCTGTTTATAAATCCCAAACCACAAGTACTCAGTACTTGTTTCTAGATTGGTGGCCCTGGATGATGGGTGTGACATGGTGGGCACCACTAGCCAACTATGGGTCAGATCATTGGTGGCTACATTTTCAGCCATTTATTCAATTCATGGGACATTGCAATCTCTAGTGAACAAGGTATGAATCTTACCAACCCAACAAGAACCTACAGGTGGGTGGTGACTTTTGCTTTCTCAAAGCTCTAGTTGGCTAGTTTATTTGACATTATAAAACCCTTGGATATAATGAGGAAATCTGACCCAGAGATGAAATGTTTGCCCTGGGTCACTTGCCTGAGGCTTTTAAAGAGGGAGGAGAGGTGCTTTGTGTTTTGTGGGCATCCCTTGGTCTCTGGGGCTGCAAGGAGATGGAGTAGGCTAGGAAGGTAGGGGGTTCTCCCCTTGATGTGTGTGTGGTGGGGGGTGGAGGGAATTGGATGCTCTGTCATGTCTTCCATCTAACTCTGGGAAGATAGGACAGAGCCAGCTGGGGTGGCAGCCAGATATGACAGAGCTTGCTTGAGTCAGGTGCCCCCTCTCCACCTGCCCCTTTCTAGGCTGGAATCTTAGTCCTGGACAACCTGGAGGTCAGGGAAGGACTGAGGCCCCAGCAGGCTCCAAGGTACCTCCTTGCTCCTGGGTCCAGCCCTGCAATTGAGGGTCAGTTTAGCAATACAGTCTTTTGGTTTAAAGAGAAAAGGTTTCATTGGAACAACAATGCTGAAGTAGAAACACAGGGAGGGTGTGGTTCCCAAGTGTACCAGACTCACCGCAGGCCGCCCCCTCCAGGCATGGGGGGGACATCCGCCACCTGATGCTGCCTGGGGGACGAGCCCCAGGAAGAGCAGGGGGGCATTCTGAAGAGGACTCTCAGTAGCCTAAGGCTTACCTTCCTAAAGACACTCTCACTGGAGGATCAGCTGACATCAGACTGCTGAAGCCAGTCGCCTACATCCATGCCCCATGTTCCCCTTCTTTGCCTGATCCCACCACCCATGTAGAGCACTGTGAGTCATCTTCCCCCTGGGTCCCTCTCTGGACATCAAGGGCCTTTTCCTGGACAATTCCCCCTGCCATGTGACATGAGCCGCTGAAGTCCTTATGGAAGAAAGAAGCACACTCACTGGCAGAAGAGTGAGAGACATAGAGCAGGACTAAGAGCATCCCTTGCATCTCTGCCATCCCCAAAGCGAACTGCAGCGGACACCATGGGCAGCTGTGAAAACACAATATCCAAAGGCACAGGCTTTTCCTCTCCTCCCCAAAGTGGTGATTCCCTACTCCACCCCCGGCATCGGATGCCCTGCCTCTTTCCTTTCCCCTGATGAAGCTTCCAAGACGTGGGAAACAGACCTGTCACGTCCCAATTGCTTGGTTCCGTGCAGTGAAGAGCTCCGGGATCAGCTGCCCAGCGCTGATATTCTTAGGATTGGTAAGGTGGCCCACGGAGAGGAGGTAGCCCGAGCTTGTCAGTTTTCTCCTGGATCCAGCCAAGGTCCCCGGGCTCCCCAGAGTTTGGGGTTCAGAAAAGAGTTGTTTTTTAACTCATGGAATTCGACCCTTTTCTTAACTCTGTAGCCATAAAATGCTGCTGAAAGGAAAAGCAGGGTTTAGTGCAAGCTCACCCCCAGTTTTGCCCATCCTACTACCCTCGGAAGGGCTTAAATAATGCTGGGATTTCTTTTAACTACTGAGAGCTTGTACTTTTACATAGTAACCGCCCAACATTTAGCTCAGTTAATTTGCACAATAACCCTGTGAGGTAGACAAGATCACTCTCCCCATTTTACAGATCCAGAAACTGACATTCGGACACTGAGAAGCCTGCCCGAGGTCACGTGACTGCCAAATGGTAGAGCTGGAATTTGAATGGGAGTCTGAGTTCAAAGCCCACACATGTCTCATCATCCACCATACCACCAGGCCCACCCTTGCCTCAAACAATGCACAATAGCCGTTCTCAGTCACCATGTTCCACTCATGACACTGGATGTTTCTTGTCTGGATGGCTCTCAGAGTCTTCTGTGAACTGCTACTGCCAAAGGAGAAATGAACTCACTCTGACCTTACACAGCAGAGCTCAACAGAGGGATTCCTTCTACCACCTTGGGAAGAATGTTCCATTGTGGCATCATCGTTACCATGGTGTCACCAAGGAAACGTCTAGACATGGAGACCTAGGAGGAGCCAGGATGAAAAGCCTGCTTGTTTCCTAAACTTGGCAGGGCTCTTCTGGAAGCCTGGCTTTCCCCAGGCCTGGCCAAGAAGACATCCCTTTTGCTAGATCACAAAGCCCTGTCCATGTGGCCGTGGTCTGTCTACCTCTTCAGCACCCGCCTTGTGTCTACACGACTTTGTCAGACTGGATGGAGGAAGCCCACGACTAAGCTGGTTTGGTTTTTCTGATCCCCATGAACATTCTGACACTCCTGGTGTGGTTATCTGGGGCTCAGTTTCCCTTAGCCTTTCAGCTTGCAGGTCCAAGCGAAGCCACCAGACTGGCTCTACCAAACCATGGGGCCAGATGGGATGTGCACTCTGGCCACCGTTAGCAGCTTTGGTTTCAGCACAAATGCCAGGACCCGAGAGAAGTGTTGGCAACATCGTGGTAAGAGGTAACTCCATGGAATCAGAGGGCTCACAGGTTGCTTGCTGGCTCAGTCGCGTGAAAGATATTTATTGGACGGGTAGGTGAATGGCTGATGGAAGGAAAGATGGCTGGTTAGAAGTGAAGCCTGACTCAGGAAGGAGTCACCATCTCTTTCCCCTCGAGATTCCCCTGACATCCTGCGTGCCCTCACAATAATCCGTCACCTTTAACACTGAGCAATGGTTGGCTTCTGCTGGAGAACAGAATGGGAAAGATTTGGGGCAGTGGGAGATACGGGAGTTGACCCTTCAGTCTGGTACACATCGCAGGTGTCAAAACACTCACATGTGTTTTCTCGTTCACGATGCACAATCACCCCGCCAGGATGAAGGAATTATGTGAGCTTTCCCCATGGGAACACGGTGGCTCAGAGTGGGAAAGTCACTTCCCTACAGCCACACATCTGGAAAGTGGCCGGGGCAGGACTCCAACCCAGATCCCTCCAACTCCAGGATTGTGAGCTGTGTCCAAGTCTGCGTTTCTCAGCCTGGACCTTGTGCTGCCTAATAGAGGACTGAAGCAGAAGCGGTGATTAGGGCAAAGCCAGGGGCTGCTCTTTGAGAGTGGAGATGCTGAGGGTAATGTACAAGACCCCAGCTCTCTCCCAATTCCTCTTTAATTCCTGCCTAAAAAGAAGCCAAGTGGAGGCCACCAGAAACATTCACTCTTAACAGGCACGATCTAGCATAACTTGATAATGATAAAGGCTCAGAATCTTGCAGGGGCCCAGCAGACTGTGTGAACAGAGGGCCTCAACTCTTCAGCCTCTCTGGGTCACTTAATGCAGACCCATCAACTTTAGGTAAACTTTTAAAGGACCCATCACCATTTTGTAAATAACTATTTAATTCTTTAAGGTTAATAATAATGATAAATAATAATAATAATGTTAATAATAATAATAGTTTTGTATCTTGGAGAGAAATTCATTTGCAATATTACACCATGGGCTGCATATCCAAGATTATGACAACATGAAACACATGTAGTTTCTCAACGTGTCACTTTCTATTTTTACTCTTTATTTTTATGAAGTTAGAAAACCCTAACTCTCAGTTAAAGGACATCTGAAGTTGCAGCAAGTTCGGGAAACTCTGGCAGATAGTTCTGGTTATTCGGATTGACTGAGGACTCCAAAATCATGGAGAGATTTTTTTCACTCTGCTGATGATTGCCCTTAATTATTCATGGGCCTGCCCCTCAAGCTCAAAACCTGGGGTGTTGAAAACTTCTTCTGAGTAGTTTGAAAGTTTCATCCTAGGGGATAGTGATGGTTGGATTTCTAAATCACTTGGTTGCTTTTCCCTCTGGGAAATATGTCTTGATGTTCTGTTGCAGATTTGGAAAAGGATGTTTAAACATGCTTTACTACATTTCAAAACCTCTTCTCTTGTGAAATTAACAGAACAACAACAACAACAAAAAATCAAGTACTATTTCATTTATGTATCACCCATTTTCCAACTGTGGCCTGCTACAAACCACTGGCTTGTTAAACTGTTAAGCAAGATGTCTGCCAATGCAAATATGTCATAGTTTCTGCACCCTGCATAGTACGACTTGATATGGATGCAACATCCTACAAAGTCTTTTTTTTTTTTTTTAAGATTTTTTATTTATTTATTTGAGACAGAGAGAATGAGAGAGAGAGAGCACATGAGAGGGGGGAGGGTCAGAGGGAGAAGCAGGCTCCTTGCTGAGCAGGGAGCCCGATGCGGGACTCGATCCAGGGACTCCAGGATCATGACCTGAGCCGAAGGCAGTCGCTTAACCAACTGAGCCACCCAGGCGCCCCCTACAAAGTCTTTTGAACAGGAATTTTGTTAGTAGTTCCTGCTGCGTTTTCTTTGAATTATTTTTCATTACTATCGATGCTCACTGAAAGCTTCCCAGCAGCGGTATGACGTCTATGCTGAAGAATATAAGTTTGAATTAGGTTTTTGCCATTTAAATATCTTCTCCCCTGAGCAAAAAAAGTTCAAGAATTTCTTGGAGAACATTATAATGCCCTCATTCTGGAAAAAATGTATCTACAATTTATATACCAAAGAGGTCACTGTGCTCGATTAAAAATGACAGAAAAGCTTTAATAGTTTCATGCTATTATTTGGCAGTTTTATTTTCAGATATCTGTGTTGGATTTGCAGGTTTTTCGTTAAATAGATCGTCCAAAGAATGTTTTTATTTTCCTAGAAGTTTTTATTTTTATTTTTTTTTTTAAGATTTTATGTATTTATTTGACAGAGAGAGACACAGCGAGAAGGGAACACAAGCAGGGGGAGTGGGAGAGGGAAAAACAGGCTTCCCACGGAGCCGGGAGCCCGATGTGGGGCTCGATCCCAGGACCCTGGGATCATGACCTGAGCCGAAAGCAGACACTTAACAACTGAGCCACCCAGGTGCCCCTATTTTCCTAAAAGTTTTTAAAACAGAATGTCATGTTTATCATATTCCTAACCCCTAAAGAAACAGCTTGTGTGCAAGAGTTTTTCAATTTTTATCTAAATGAAATGCATTTCATTAACCACTGCCTCCTGCAAGTCAAATTACCCAATCAATAATCTTTGAGATTGTCTGACAACATTTCTACCACATGTAGCTAATCTATTAATATAAATTTCCCCACTGAAAAATTTCCATTTTAAGTTATTTAATTTGAAAGGAACATTTAGGAAATTTGATTATTTATGTCATCCAACTTACAGCCCTGGAGCTGAAACATGTTCCACCCTCTCATTCTCTTGCTCTTTAACAAGTTTATCCATAGGTATGTATGCCTAAGCTATCTGCTAGAGGTTCTCTAGGGTGTATATACTTAGGAATAGGATTGCTAGGTCAGAGAATGTGTTAGGATATGCCTCGCTCTAGAAGATAATGCTAAATTGTTTTCCAAGATGGTTGGCCCAATTTACACTCATACCAGCAATGTAAGGTGATCCTGCTGACTCATGTATGTCCACTCCAACACTTAACTACTGTCAGCCATAATTTGTGGTCAATCCAATGGATATAAAGTGATATCTCATTGCTAAGTTGAATTTCCCTAATTACTAATAAGGTTGAGGAAATCTTTTCCCATGTGTTTATTGCCTGTATGAGTTAATGCTTATGCTTTTTGTCCTTTTTTCCTATTGGGGTGCTTGCCTTTTTTTTTTTAACTGAGATGTAGAAATTCTTAATACATTCTGAATAGTGTTCACTATATGTATTGTGAATATCTTCTATGCTGTTTTCTATTTTAATTTCTTTATGATGTTTTCAAATAAGCAGAAGTCTTAATTTTAGTTTTAATGAAACAAAAATGTATTAATATTATAAGTTAGGGCTCTTTGTGTCTTGTTTAAGAAACCTTTCCCTAGATCCACATCAGCAATTTATTCTGCTATATCATCTTCTCAAATATTTAAAGTTTTGTTCTTCACACATGAGTCCTCAATCTGTCTGGAATTTTTTTTGTGCGCATGATATGGACCCACTTTTTCCCACATGGATACCCAGTGATGGCACTGTTTGTTTCTCCACAGGTCTCCAGTGTGACCTCAGATGTACATGGTGGGACTGTTTCTGAGATCTCTCTGCTGCTACACTGGTCATTTTATCTATAGCCCTGCGCCAAGTCCACACAATCTTAAGTATTACAGCTTTGCGATGTCTTGCTGTTTAGTAAGGCGAGTGCTCCCACGTAATTCTTTTTCTTTAGGAATTTCTTAACTATTTTTGATTTGTACTTTCATGTATTTTAGAATCAACTTGGCAACTGCCACCAACCAACCAACCAACAAAACCTTCTAAGATTTGGATTAGAATTGCATTGCATCAACAGTTTAATTTGTGTCTACATTAACATCTTTACAATATTGAATCTTCTTATCCATAAGCACAATGTATCTCTCAATTTAATTAGGTCATTAATTAACTCAATTTAGGTCATAATTAGCTCAATTTAAGACTTTTCAGTAAAATTTTATGATTTGCCCCATAAAGGTCTTGCACATCTTTTGATAGGATTTATTCCTAGGTATCTTACACTTTTTGGTTGCAATTAAATGGTATCTTCTTTTATTATGCTTTTTAACCATTTCTTACTAAACTGTTATTATTTGTAATAATTTATCATTAGATTCTTTTGGGTTTTCTATGTAAAGAATCATATCACCTGCCAATGACAGTTTTGTTTCTTCCTTTACAATTGTTATGCCTTTCACTTCTTTTTCTTGTCTTACAGCCCTGGCTAAGACCTCCAGTATAAAGTTGAATAGGATCCGTAAAAGTGGGCATCCTTGTCTTGGTTAAAGGGAAGGCTTCTAACACTTCCTCATTTAGAATAATATATAGTATAGATTGCTAAATAGATTTCCTTATTAGGTTAATGAACTCCCCTTTTATTTCTAGGGTCTTTTGTTTGTTTTAATCAAAATCTGGGATTGAATTTTGTCAAATAATTTTTTTGGCATTAATTAAGACAATCATATGGTTTTTCTTCTTTACTTTGTTAACATGATTAACAAAACTTAAAGATTTTCTCAAATTAAGCTACTCTTGAATTTCAGGGATTAATGTTTTATCATCTTATCTACTACTATTCACCAATGTTTTGTATAGGGTTTTTGGCATCAGTGTTTATGAATTGGATTGGCTTGTAATTTTCCTTTCTTGTATGTGCCTTATCAGTTTTACTGGCCTTGTGGAATTAGTTGGGGAGATAGAAATGGTCTGTTATCTGAATGTTTGCAGAACTCATCTGAAAACTATCTGGGCCTGGTGTTTACTTTGTGGGGCAATTTCTAACAGCTGCTTAATTGATTTTTATTTTTAGTGTTTCTAAGACTATCCACTGTTTATCTTGAGGCAGATTTGGTAAGTTGTTTTTTTAGGAACTTTTCCATTTTGTTTTCAAATGTATTAGCACAAGGAGTATAGTACTATCTTTGAAAATCTCCATTTTCAAATTTAACATTCTTTTTTTTTGTTCCTTATATTGTTCATTCATGCCTCTATCTATTCTTTATCAGTTTCTCCAGAGTTCCAGTTTGTATTTTCAGGATAAACTTTTGTCTTTGTTGGTCATCTCTTTGCTTTGTTTTTTGTTTGTTTGGTTGGTTGGTTTTTGTATCCTGTAACTTTATCTTGTAGCTTATTACTAGTATCTTTCTTATTGCCAGTACCAGTACTGCTTTATTTCTTTGTGTCATTGTTTTCTTGTTTGTTATTCTCTGCCTTTATATTTATTATTTCTTTCTTCTAACTTTCTTTGAGTCTATTTTGTGTTCTTTTTCTAAAATTTAAGCTGGACATTTAACTCATTAATTTTTTCCTCTTTTCTAAAATAAACCTTTAAAGCTATCTAATTCCTGTTAAGTCCCACTTTCTTGGCATCTCGTAAGTTTTGATGCATTGTTCCTTCCTTATCATTCAGTTCTAAGTATTTTTACATCTCCATTATAATGTGTTTTACTCTTGAACTGTTTAGAAGTGTGTTTTTAAATTTCTAAATGTATGACTAGCTTTATTTAACTTTTAATATCCACTTCTATCTGAGTTGGTTGGAGAATATCTGTGTAATACTGATTCTTCAAACTCTCTGAGAATTGTTTTGTGGCCTAGGATGGGATAAGAAATTTTCTAACTGTTACATGTTTGCTTCTGGAAAATGTATAGTGTCCATACCCATCAATTAGCCTTAAGTTTGTTAATTGTTCTATTCATATCTTCTGTATCTTTCTTGATTTTTTTTGTCTGCTCAACCTATCAATAATTAAGAAAGGTGCCTCCTGTTATGATGGTGAATTTAGCAATCTCTTTCTATAGTTATAGCAATTTTTGCTTTCTAAGTTTTGAGGCTATTTTACTAGATATACAAATTTAGAATTCCCATATCTTTGTGAATTAAACTACAGTTTATTCTCCTTATTCTCTGTAACTTTCTGTAGAATGTGGCAAACACCAAATTAACAAATACTGAACCATTGCTCCTAGAGAAAATATAGAGTTAGGTTCCTATGAACCTCTGGTCATAACATTTTCATCCAGTCAATCAACACATAACCTTGTTTTATGTGTGCTTCTGTCTAAAGGCCTCTCATTTAATATATGTTGTTGATTCGTGAACATTGAGCTCATGGCCAACAGCACTGTAACTCATGCCTGAATGAAGCTTATATAATACGTGTATTTTCTCCATAAAGCACATCACAGCCTTCTTGTGCATAGGATCACTAGACAGGTCTTCAGCAGTATGCTTGGGGGACATTTTAAACAGCAAAATCACCAACGAAAAGCACAAAAATGCTAAAAATGTGGCACTAAAGGGACTCAGAAAGGACACTTGTTTACAGGATGTGCTGCCACAAGAACGCAGAGTGTCACCTTGTTCAACCTCAGCTAGGAATGTGTGCATTGAGTCACTCATATTTTTTGCCACTCTGAGCCCGTCTGCAGATGACTGCAAAGCTCTGCAAGTATTGATTTGGGAGTTAAAATAAATTTTAATGAGTAGGCAAATTTGCAATATGGAATCCACGAATAACATGGATCAACTATATTTATGATTTCTATCCTTAATAATACCTTTTGTCTTAAAGTTTATCTGATATGAAAATAACTATGCCTGCTTTTTATTTGTTGATATTTCTTTTTCCATGCTTTTATTTTTTACTTTCAAACTTTCTGTATCCTTATGCTTCAGATATATCTCTTATAAACAATATACAGCTGGATTTTTAAAGAGGAAGCGAAATTGACAATCTGTCTTTTTAATTGGCAAATATACTATTTTGGGGATTATTGATATATTTGGAATTGTTTTATCATCTTCCTTTAAAAAATTATTTGTTCTGCTTTTTCTGTACCCCCCAGTCCTTCTTGCCTTTTTTTGTTTTTGTTTTGTTTGGCTTATTTTCTTGCTACAGGTTTGGAATTTGTACACTCTCTGCTTATTCTTGTAGAGGGTACCATTGAAATTTTACCATGTACACGTAACTTAATCACCCCTAACATCAATTACTGTCTTAACTCCCCCATGATAATACTACAACCTTGGAATGCTTTAGCTCCAGTCTCCCTGGCATGCTACTACATGCTATTCTCATTCCATATTTTTGCTCTTTTTTTAACCCCATACAATATGCTATTATTATTTTATTCAATGTTTGGTTTTAAATAGTATTTACTATACTATTTGCTCTCTGTTCCTTCTTAATCTTAGAACTTGTATCTATGGTTAATATCTCTTCCCTAAAGAACACCCTTTAGAAGTGTCTTTAGTACAGATTTCTTGATGGCAGATGTTCTCCATTTTTGCTAGCCTGTAAATGTCTTTTTTTTTTTTGTACCATTTTTCTTGAAAAATTGTTTTGATGATACACAGTTCTAGGTTGAGAGTTATTTCCTCTCAGTTCTCTGAAGATGTTCTTTCCCTGTGTTCTGGATTCCACTGTTTTGAAAAACTCTACCCTCAATCTAATTGTGTTTCTTTATAAAAGAGATTCTTTCTCTCTGGCCCTTAAGACCATCTTGTTTCTGGTGTACTATGGTTTCATTAAAGTGAATTGAAGTATATGAATTTATTTTTATTTATTCTGTTTAGAATAGGTTATGCTCCCTGGTTTTCTGTATTTATATTTTCTTATAGACTCTGGAACTATCTCACACATTATCTTCTCAAATATTGCTGCGTCTTCAGGCTCTCTATTCTTTACTTTCGGGATTCCAAATAGATATGTTAGACTTTCTCATTCTATCCTTCATATCTCTCATTATCACTTTCTTTTTTTTCTTCACCTGAACATAGACTTTATTTATTTAAATAAATTAAATTACAGTTGACATACAATATTATATTAGTTTCAGTGTACAACATAGTGATTCAATAATTCTATACATTACCTAGTGCTCATCACTCTAAGTGTACTCTTAATCCCCTTCACCTGTTTCACCTGAGTCTGTTTCGGGTGGGGGGTTGTTCATATGTTTTGTTTTTTAGATTCTACATATAAGTAAAATTGTATGGTATTTGTCTTGTCTGACTTATTTCACTTAGCATAATACCCTTTAAATCCATTCATGTTGTCACAAATGGCAAGATTTCATTCTTTTTTATGGCTGAGTAATGTTCCATAATAAATAAATAAATAAATAAATATATATATATATATATATATATATATATATATATATACCATATCTTATTTATTCACTCATCTACCAGTGGATACTTGGGTTGCTTCCATATTTTGGCTATTGTAAATGATGCTTCAGTGAACATAGGGGTACATATATCTTTTTAAATTAGTGTTTGCAATTTCTTCAGGTAAATAGCAGTGGAATTACTGGATTGTATGGTATTTCTATTTTTAGTTTGTTGAGGAGATGCCATACTGTTTTCCACAGTGGCTGTACCAATTTACATTCTCATAAAAAATGCATGAGTGTTCCCTTTCCTCCACATCCTCACCAACACCTGTCATTTCTTGACTTTTTGATTCTAGCCATTCTGACAGGTGTGAGGTGATATCTCATTGTAGTTTTGATTTGCATTTCCCTGATTATTAATGATGTTGAGCATGTTTTCATGTGTCTTTTGGCCATCTGTATACTTTCTTTGGAAAAATGTCCATTCAGGTCCACTGCCCATTTTTAAATTGGATTGTTTGGGGTTTTTTGGTGTTGAATTCTATCAGTTCTTCATGTATTTTGGTTATTAACCCCCATCAGATATATAATTTGCAAACGTCTCCTATTCATTTGCCTTTTCATTTTCTTGACGATCTCCTTTGCTGTGCAAAAGCTTTTTAGTTTGATGTAGTCCCAGTCGTTCATTTTTGCTTCTGTTGCACTTGCCAGATGAAATGGAGCCAAAAGAGATATTGCTAAGGCCAATGCCCAAGAGTTTTCTGCCTATCTTTTCTTCTAGGAGTTTTATGATTTCAGGTCTTACATTTAGGTCTTTAGTCCATTTTGAGTTTATTTTTGTATATGGTATAAGAATGTAGCTTTTGCATGTGGCTTTCCAGTTTTCCCAACACCATATATTAAAGAGACTATCTTTATTTCGTTGTATACTTTTGCCTCCTTTGTCATAGATTAACTGACCATATAAGCATGGCTTTATTTCTAGACTCTGTATTCTGTTCTGTTGATCTATGTATCTATTTTTGTGCAAATACCATACTGTTTTGGTTACTATTGCTTTGTAGTATATTTTGAAATCTGGGCTTGTGATACCTCCAGCTTTGTTCTTATTTCTCAAGATTGCTTTGGCTTTTTGGGGTCTTTTGTGCTTCCATACAAATTTTAGGATTATTTGTTCTAGTTCTGTGAAAAATACTATTGGTATTTTGATAGGGATTGCATTGAATCTGTAGATTGCTTTGGGGGGTATGGACATTTACAATATTAATTCTTCCAATCCATGATTATGTTATATCTTTCCATTTATTTGTATAATCTTCAATTTACTTCATCAATGTCTTATAGTTTTCAGAGTATTAATCTTTCACCTCCTTGATTAAACTTATTCCTAGGTATTTTATTCTTTCAGATGTAATTTTAAATGGGATTATTTTGTTCATTTCTTTCTGGTAGTTTGTTATTCGTGTATAGAAATGCAACAGACTTCTGTATATTAATTTTGTATCCTGCAACTTAATTCATTTTAGTTCTAATAGTTTTTTGGTGGAGTCTTTAGGGTTTTCTTTTTTTAAGAAAAGAGAGAGAGAGAGCATGAGCAAGAGGAGGGGCAGTGGGGAAGGGAGAAGGAGAAAGAGAATCTCAAGCAGACTCTGTGCTGAGCATGGAGCCAGGCTCGATCTCATGACCCTGAGATCATGACCTGAGTTGAAACCAAGAGTTGGACACTTAACTGACTGAGCCACCCAGGCACCCCTGGAGCCTTTAGGGTTTTCTATATATAGTGTCATGCTGAAAGCAAATAGTGATGGTTTTACTTCTTCCTTACTAATTTGGATGTCTTTATTTTCTTTTTCTTGTCTGATTGCTGTGGCTAGGACTTCTAGTACTATGTTGAATAAAAGTGACAAGAATGTTGACAAGACTGTACATTCTTGTCTTGCTCCTAATTTTAGAGTTCCTGATTTTAGAAAAGCTCTCAGCTTTTCACCATTGAGTATGATGTTAGTTGTGGGTTTGTCATATATGGCTTTTATTGTGTTGAGCTATGTTCCCTCTATACTCACTTTGTTGAGAGTTTTTCTCATGAATGGAGTTTGAACTTTGTCAAGTGCTTTTTCTGCATCTACTGAGATAATCATATGATTTTTATCCTTCATTTTTGTTACTGTGGTATATCACATTGATTGATTTGTTGATATTGAACTCTTGCATCCCTGAAATAAATCCCACTTGATCATGGTTAGTGATCCTTTCAGTGTATTGTTGGATTCAGTTTGATAATATCTTGTTGAAGATTTTTGCATCTATGTTCATCAGGGATATTTGCCTGTAATTTTTTTTGTAGTATTTTTGTTTATTTTTGGTATCACGGGAATGCTGGCCTCATAGAATGAATTTGGAAGTATTCCTCCTCTTCCATTTTTTAAAAAGATTTTATTTATATGTCAGAGAGAGGGAGAGAGCACAAGCAGGGGGAGCGGCAGGCAGAGCAAGTAGAGGGAGAAGTAGGCTCCCAGCTGAGCAGGGAGCCCAATGTGGGACTCGATCCCAGGACCCTGGGATCATGACCTGAGCTGAAGGCAGACACTTAACTGACTGAACCACCCAGGAGTCCCAACTTTTTGGAATAGTTTGAGAAGGATAGGTATTAACCCTTCTTTATTTATTTTTATTTTATTTTATTTATTTATTTGAGAGAGAGAGAGCACAAGTGGGAGGAGGGACAGAGGGAGAGGGAGAGAGAATCTCAAGCAGGCTCCATGTTCAGTGCAGACCCCTATGTGGGGCTCGATCTCAGGACCCTGAGATCATGACCTGAGCTAAAACCAAGAGTCAGATGCCTAACGAACTGAGCCACTCAGGCGCCCCAGGTATTAACTCTTCTTTAAATGTTTGGCAGAATTCACCTGTGAAGCCATCTGGTCCTTGACTTTTGTTTGTTGGAAGTTTTTGATTACTGCATCAGTTCTATTACTAGTAATTGATATGTTCGCATTTTCTTTCTGATTCAGTCTTAGAAGATTTTGTGTTTCTAGGAATGTATCCATTCTAGTTTGCCCAATTTGTTGGTGTATAATTTTTCATATTAGTCTTTTATAATCTTTTGTATTTCTGTGATGTCAGTTGTAACTTCTGCTACACAAAGTGGCTTGCCTTCCCATGTGCCTTCAGAATGATTGTTAGTTTCTTGTTCTTAATCGATGGGTATCCTATGGGTCTAAATCGGACATACTTTCTTCCAGAGTTTGCTTCTGTATCTAGTCACCAGAGGGCATCGCTATCAGGGACTGAGGCTTGGCTTCACACTCTTTCCACTAGTCCAGAATTTAGACAGCTGTGCTGCTGAAGCCCCTGCCCTAAGGCAACAATTCCTCTCCCAGCTCTGAGAACTCCGGCCTCAGCCCACTTTTCTTGGAGTCATCTCCTTTAGTGTGTAAGAGCAGAGATAACTTGAAGGGTGTGTCCTCTGTACTGTTTTGCAGCTAGAAGGCTCTTCAGACCACCTAGTCTGCAGCGATGCTCAAAGCCAAAAGGGACTGAGCTTTACAACAAGCCACACTTTAGAAACTGGCCGAAGAGATTCCCAGTAGAGGAAAATATAATTTCCAGGTAGTCATTGTTGTACTCCCTCGTTCACTTTTGGATTGTCTTGTTGCTGTTGTTTGGATTTATTCATTTGGATTTTTGGCTGCTTACTGGAACTCATCGCACGCTCAGAGCCACTTATCCCACAATAAGTGAATCACATTTAAGTCCTTTCCACTCTCTTTCTAAGTTACAGTATTTATGCTTTTATCTTTCACCACTATTTTTATACGTCACGGAACCTCTTCACTATCCCCTCATTTTGCGAATTGGAGCTGTTAACACCACACAGTCCTACTATTCCCGCAGGCCCGGGGGTGGACCTGTGACCTTAGCCAGGCCCCGTAGACCCTCCCGCCCCTGGAATTTGATTCTTGAGCCAAAGGACCGAAAAACCGAAACAGCTGGGGCCGCCACGCCAGGCCAACAGCAGGCCCTGCTGGCTCTTCCTTCCTGTCCTGGCTTCCCCGAGACCGGGCTCTTCTGTCAACGAGCTCATGTGCCCCCTGCAGAGCTCTCTACTATGTAAGAGTCAGGCGCTGTTTCTGTTGCTTCTGACCAACGAAAACTTGACCACTCCATTGGCTGAGGGCTCGGAGTTATCTTTTATGCCTAAGAATTGTCATCGCCTGTCTGATGAGTGACTATTGCCGAATAAGGTCTCTTCAACGATAAGAACAACTGCACTCACTGAAAAGCAGTGATATTTCCCCACGGAAGTCCGTGACTGGGTGACACATGTTATATAGCAGTTCTGCAGCAATATCCCTTACGACCAAAGTCAAAACTTTCTGAAATTTTTATCTGTTTTTTTTTTTTTTAGATTTTATTTGTTTATCTGAGAGAGAGAAAGCATGAGTAGAAAGGGTGGATGCGGGGAGAGGGAGAAACAAACTCCCTGCTGAGCACGGTGCCTGATGCGGGGCTCAATCCCAGGACCCTGGGATCATTATTTGAGCCGAAGGCAGATGCTTAATGACTGAGCCACCCAGGTGCCCTGAAAGCAAGGTCTTGAAGAGATATTTGCACACCCATGTTCACAGCAGCACTGTTCATAATATACAAGAGGTAGAAGCAGCCCCAAATCCATCAAGAGATAAATGGATAAAGAATACACGGTGTATATATAAACAATGGAATATTATTCAGCCTTAAAAAGGCAAGAAATTCTGACACATGCTACCACATGGATGAATCTTGAATACATGATGTTAAATGAAATAAGCCAGTCACAAAAAGATAATTATAGTATGATTCCATTTATATGACATGCCTAGAGTAGTCAAATTCATAGAAGTAAATAGAACGGTGGTTACAGGGGTGGGGTGGGGAGTTACTGTTCAATGGGGACAGTTTCAATTTTGTAAAATGTGAAAGTTCTGGGGATCTGAACTATACACTTAGAAATGGTTAGGATGGGGGGCACCTGGGTGGCTCAGTCAGTTATGTGTCCAGCCCTTGGTTTCGGCTCAGGTCACAACCTGGCAGTCGTGGGATCAAGACCCATGTCGGGCTCTGCATCAGCTCAGAATCTGCTTCAGATTCTCTCTCCCTCTCCCTCCTGCCCACTCACTCTCTCTCTCTCAAATAAAAGATAAAATCTTTTTAAAAAGAGAGAAATGGTTAACATGATAAATTGTTATGTGTTTCTTATAATAAAAAAAGAAATTAACATCATAGGTGCAGGCAGTATGTGATGTGGTCCAGGCAGGCAGTCCCTTCTGCATCACCCATCCCAAGATCAACACAATGACCTCTGATGTTTTTTACACTTTTACGACAAATCACACACATCCATAAACAATATGCAGCATTGTCTGTGTTTTTAAAACAGTCTTACACCATACCTGACAGTCTGCTGCTTGCTCTTTCACTCAACATGATTTCAAGATTTAGTCCATTCATTTTAATTGCTGTCAAGTGTTCTAGCCTATGAATATGCCTCAATTTATTTATTCATTCACCTGCTGATGGACATTTGAATTGTGCCCAATTTTTATTTTATTTTTTTATTATTATGTTAATCACCATACATTACATCATTAGTTTTTGATGTAGTGTTCCATGATTCATTGTTTGCATATAACACCCAGTGCTCCATGCAGAACGTGCCCTCTTTAATACCCATCACCAGGCTAACCTATCCTCCCACCCCCCCTCCCCTCTAGAAACCTCAGTTTGTTTTTCAGAGTCCATCGTCTCTCATGGTTCATCTCCCACACCGATTTCCACCCCTTCATTCTTCCCCTCCTGCTATCTTCTTTTTTTTTTTTTAACATATAATGTATTATTTGTTTCAGAGGTACAGATCTGTGATTCATCAGTCTTACACAATTCACAGCGCTCACCATAGCACATACCCTCCCCAGTGTCTATCACCCAGCCATCCCATCCCTCCCACCCCAACCCCCACTCCAGCAACCTTCAGTTTGTTTCCTGAGATTAAGAATTCCTCATATCAGTGAGGTCATATGATTCATGTCTTTCTCTGATTGACTTATTTTGCTCAGCATAACACCCTCCAGTTCCATCCACATTTGTGCAAATGGCAAGATTTCATTCCTTTTTAATTGTGCCCAATTTTTAAAATACTAACAAATAATCCAGCAGAAACTGTTCTTGTACAGGTCTCCATATGCAAGCATAAAGGATTTTCTTTGTGTTTCGTAGAACTAACCCACTACACTAAAGAAACATCATTGCTTGACTGCGCTGAGCGAATGTTACCATTAGTTTTCCTGGGAGGAACTTTTCCTCCACATAAAATAAATCAACTTGTCACATTTCTTATTGTCAATGACCAAAGCCCCAGAGGAAATGGAAAATGTGACCAAAATATGCTTTGTTGGGGCTCTGGGATCCCCTACAGCAAGAATCTAATCCAGCAGCACAGCTCTATCTTGCCCCCGCCTTCTCCGCTGGGGGAGATTTGCAGCTTCCATGAGTCTGAGGCACATGGCATCCAGCCACAGGCTGGCGCTTTACAAAGGACAAAAACTGCCCTTTTTCCAAGGATCCCCTTGCAAATTGTATTGACGTCTTCGAGGTCTGCTTTTTTCTAATACAGACGGCTGTGCTCAAGGCCACCTGTGCCTTTAAGAACAAATTCTGCCTGGACAGGACTCATCAGCCAGTGCATAGGAGGGGGTGCAACTCAATGCCGGGAACCCCAAAAGGCCTGGCCATCTATTGTTGAAGGAAAAAGGCAAGTTACAAAACAGGGTGTAGAGTGTGAGCTCATTTCTGGTTTTGGTTTTTTTAAAGTACATTATAGAAAATGTCTGACAGACCACATCCACACCCCTGAGGAGTAGATTAGGAAGGCGGGGGTGGTGGAGAGGAGATAAGAATCTTTTGCTTTGGGCTTCATTTAATTGTGTACTTTCTCTTGAATAAGCACAGTTACCCTTATAGAGTAAGGGACATTTACCGAACACAGGCTGAGGTCCTTCCAGCCCTTCTGTGGAGCTCAAAGGAGCAGAGTTAATTTTAAAAACATTCTATTATAAATAATTAACAAAGACTATTGTACTTCAAAAACTACATCATATCTTTAATATTTATTGGCCAATAAGCACTTACTGAATAAGAGTTAGAACAAGAAGATCTTTTTTCTTTGGAACAAAATGTGATGTATCTAAACCAGCCAATTAACTAATTAAGGAAGGGTTCCAAATGTCCCTCACTATAAAATAAAGCAGCTTAAGAGACTGTCAGACTGCCTGTTAAGATACTCTGCCTCATTGCTGAAATTGACATCCTGGATTCATCCACATCACCTTACTGAGACAGACAGGACAGGAAATTTGGGGCAACAAGTATCTCAACTGACAGTTGCATGAGATGGCACAAAAGCAAGAAGAGTGTCACAATCATGGCCTAAGTCCCACGCATGGCCCTCGAAGTCCTCCCCAGAGCAGGCTTACCCCCAGCCTCCTAGTCTGCCCCCAACCCCTCCACTATCTCCCACGGATCCTGTCCCCACGGATCCTGGTCTCCTTCCCTCCTCCGTCCATCCTGCACATTCTGCCAATCATCTGACTTGCTGCTTTGCCTCGGTCTCCCCTCCCTGCCCACAGACAAGAAGCCCCCAGCATGGTCACAAACTCCTATGCCATTAGGCTCCTGGCAACCTCTCAAGCCTCATCCTATCACTCCCTGCTCGGGCACCCACGTCACCAAATCCCCTGTGTGAGCAGTGCCCCAGGCAATGTCCCACCCACCCTCATCCAGGAAGGCCCCCCTTATCCTGCTGCCACCCTGTCCCTAACTCTGGTGAATTCTATATATATATATTTTAATATATAGTCCTTAAGACTCAAATTCCACCTTCACCACTTAAAACATCTACATTAGTAATCAATATGTGAGATATGTCATTATATTATTAGCTCATCTGATTCTCACAACCAATCTGAGCAGCAGGTCCTGTGGTTATTGCATTTTACAGATGAAGAAACTGAGGCTCCAAAGGGTTAAGACTCTGAACTCAGGTCTCTGTCACTCTGAGTCCTGGGGTCCTATCCACTGAGCCACTTGAGAATCACGTGTGGATGTGTGTGTGCTCTGCACGGAAACTTGAGATTCCTGAAGGGAGAGACTCTGTCTTGTTTGCCTTTATCTTCCCAAGGTGTAGCACAGGGCATGGCCCCAAAACACAAGGCAGGGAGGGAAAGAAGAGGAGAGGGAACACGTCTTTGGGGAGTTGAATTAGGCAGAATTGGGCACCAGCATCTCTGAGCATTCACTTCTTCATTCATCCCACACATGTTCCTTGAGCAGTTGCTCTCTGCTGGACACAGCCCTAGATGCATGAACCAAATAAAGTCCCAGCCTGCTGAGCTCACCTTTAGGTAGTAAAAGTAAGAATAAATAAAACCCCATACAGAAAAAATATAATGTCCACGGTAAGTGCTAGGAAGAAAACACAAAGCAGGTGCAACAGGGTGTTGTGTGCTTTTCTGGAGGGAGCAGTCAGGGAAGGAGGCTGCTGTATGGGAGGGAGTCGACGGTAGGGTTGCACTCATGGCCCAATGCACCACCAGTGCGGTGGTATGAAGCCAGTTAGGGAGCTGCTGGAGCAACCTGAGGGGGATGGCCCAGGCTCAGACCAGGGAGGGAAAAGTGGGTTCAAGAGAGAAATGCTGGGGCGCCTGGGTGGCTCAGTTGGTTAAGCGACTGCCTTCGGCTCAGGTCATGATCCTGGAGTCCCTGGATCGAGTCCCGCATCGGGCTCCCTGCTCGGCGGGGGGTCTGCTTCTCCCTCTGACCCTAACCCCTCTCATGCTCTCTGTCTCTCATTCTCTCTCTCTCAAATAAATAGATAAAATCTTTAAAAAAAAAAAAAAGAGAGAAATGCTGGGATTGGAGATATACTTCAAAGGTATCACAGTTAAACACAAACTTGGCCTCATTCTCCACCATCGCACACTCATGGTGGAGGAGGGGGACCATTTTCACTTAATAATGTCTTTGATGAAGCCATTTAAATTATTTTATTAAATCTTGACCTTTGAGTACATGGCTTTTTTTTTTTTTTAAAGATTTTATTTATTTATTCATGAGAGACAGAGAGAGAGAGGCAGAGGGAGAAGCAGGCTCCCAAGGAGCAGAGAGCCCGATGTGGGACTCGATCCCAGGACCCTGGGATCATGACCTGAGCCGAAGGCAGACGCTTAACCATCTGAGCCACCCAGGCGCCCGAGTACATGGCTTTTTAAAGATTCTGCTTGATGAACTATGAACTAGGAAGTAAGCATAAAACATGTCTTCTGTAAACCGAGGGACAGTGGTTATGCAGAGGAAAAGCATTTTGTGATTGAACTGCCGGCCAACTAGCCCCTTTATCTACACTGTAACATCACTTGTACTTGAAAGAATGATTTACAAACTGTGATTATTCAGACTTAAGTATTTGACAGACATTTTCTTGAAAAGGAATGAAGGAAAGCTGTCAAGTCAAGGAAAACAACAAATATTTGTGGGCAATGATGAAATTTGAGCTTTCAGGTAAAATTAGCATTTGGAAAACTTGTATCGATTTCTGTGAGGTAGACAGCTTCCAGGTACTTAAATGAGATGGGCAGTGATATTAACAAACATGATTTTTACAATTTATATAATGAAAACATTGGGAAAATCTGTACAACTCAATGAACCAATATTTTCTAAATGACCCAAACATGATGTTACAAAATCATGCATGAATAAAAGATCCATTCAAAGAGCAAGTGGACCAATGGATTTTAATATAACAGAGTAAAAAACAAAATCATTGATATGGTTTCAGGTTCCACACTGCGATTAACCTTTAAGGAAAAATTATCAGTTGTCAAGTTTGAGTGTAGTATCAAAGAAGGATACCTACAATTATCTAAAAAGGCCATTAAAATATCCTACTTTTTCCAACTACCTATATGTGGGGGCCAAATGTTCTTCATATACTTCAACTAAAATAACATAGTGAAGTAGATTGAATGCAAAGGGAGATATGAGAATTCAGTTGTCTTCTACTGAGCTAGATATTAAAGATGTTTACCAATAAATGTACAACAATGCCACTCTTTTCCCAAATATTTCTTGTTCTGGGAAAAAAATTTTTTTTCAAATAATGTGCTATGTCAATATATAATTGGTTTATTATTTTTAAAAAATTAAAATTTAAAAGTTTTTGAACTTGTTTTAATTTCTAATAGGTGGTTTATTTTTGGTAGGTATACTCTATATAAACGAAAGCTCTTTGGAGTCCCCAATAATTCTCATAGAGTAAAAGGGTTCTGAGGCCAAAAAGTTTGAGAACCACTTGTTTACAACAATAATTTGTGTTTAGATCTTTTATGGGAATGCCCCGTTAGAAGACTGACCTCGGGACCTTTGCACTTGCTCCCTTTGACTGTGTCAATTATCGCGTCCAGTGTTGGTGAAAAAGGGGTAAGTTTGGAGAAGCCTTCTCCATCACCTCCCCTTTTCTGACATGAGCAATTGGCCTTTTCTCTAACCTAAATACTGTCCTGAATCATCTCTACAGAAAATCTGGATGGCTGTTGTTCAGGTCTTAGTTTAAATGTCACTTCCTCAGGGAGACTTTGCCTGAACCTCTCCCTCCCCTACTCCACCCCCCAGAGGAGCAATAGGCTCTCATGGTACCCCGTATCCCTCATAGCACTTAACACTGGGAGATTGTAGAGTTACTTCTGAGAGTGTTAGTTTCATTTCAGCCTCCCCCATTCAAGGTAGCTCCAAGAGGCTAGTTGCCTTATCTTTTTGTTCATGGCTGGATCCTGAATTTCTAGGACATTTGTTCAAAGAATGAATAAATGAAAATGGGTGTTCATCTACATGTGGACCAGCTGAAGCTATGGGTTGTGGGCTTTGCAACTGTGCTTACGGGCATGCAGTGTGGAAGCATGGATGGATACTTAAAAAAAAATCAGACCACAGCAAGCTTCATTACAGAATTTATTTTCCAGAGCATCTGTAGACAAGATATTGCTGTGTTGAGTGAGAGAGACAGGAAGAGGTGGGGGTGTGCCTTAGATCATCAGACTCTCCACCCCTCCCCTTCTTTTGCTCCTGACAAATGACCCCATTGAAGGGAAGAGTAGAAGGACCAAAGAAAGAACTAGGCCACGTTCTTTGTAGATCTCTGTTCAGGCCCTCCTCTACAGGGAGAAGGCAGAGTGCAAATAAGGATTTTTGTCTTATATGGATTTGGAAAATGTGCAATTCAGAGAGGCCTAGGGTGGATTCCGTGGCAGACCCAGAAAATAAGTTTTAATGATGAGGAAAGAAGGAAATGATTGTCAAAATATGAATTCATTAAAGCAGATTCCCTAGGGGCCTGTTTTGGAAGCAAAGGTAATTAAGCTTAACTTTTAAAGGTCAGTTTTAACCAGCTCATGAGGCAAATGGCAACAGTGACATCAGACATCATCCTGGTCCTCTGTATCTATGGCAACTGAATTTCTGAGCTGTGATTAAACATAAAACTAGAACTACTGCATGAGTCCCAGCACCAGCCCCAAATAAGTGTATGAGCAAGTGGCAAACTTGACGCATCTCTTGAAATGTTCTGGCCATTGACTGGGAAAACAAGCAATAGAATCTGGTGTTAAAGCTGCCTGCTAAAGAAGCCAGGTCATCAGCCCCTACCCTCCTCTGGGACCTTGGATAAGAGGAAGATCACCCTCAAATCCATTGCTTTTCATTCATGTATTGGTCTTTAGTTGGGGAGTAAAGGTAGCAGAGGAAGGTGATTACTTAGGCATTTTAATTTTTAAAAAAACTTTTTTTCCTAATCATAGAAATGACTTAAAAAGAAACCAATTCATATTTATTGTAGGAAATTTCTAATATCCAGATGAATGTCAAGAAGAAAAAGTACCTGAAATCTCAACTGGGGTATTTCTTTCCTTTTTTCTGCATGTGCATTTATTTCATAAAATTAGAATTAATAATCCCCATGTCATTATTCATTGAAATATTTCAAATATGTTAAGATTAACAGTGGCATAAAATTCTGTCATGTAAACCAACTATAAATTATTTTTAAGCTTTGCCTCATTTGTTCCTAAGATTAATTAAAGTGTAATTTTTTTTATTTTTAAAGATTTTATTTATTTATTTGACAGTGAGAGACACAGCAAGAGAGGGAACACAAGCAGGGGGAGTGGGAGAGGGAGAAGCAGGCTTCCTGCCGAGCAGGGAGCCTGATGCGGCGCTCGATCCCAGGACCCTGGGATCATAACCTGAGCCGAAGGCAGCCGCTTAACCCACTGAGCCACCCAGGCGCCCTGAAGTGTAATTCTTATACTTTGCATTTTTACAGCCATGAGCATGTCCTGTGCAGGCAATCCTGCCCCTCGCTTAGGAGGTGGGGTTCCTGGTATCTGCTGTGTTGGTCTCACCCCACTTTGGGTCCTCAGCGGAAGCTGGAATGAGGTAGTCCCATTTTAGTCTCCTATTTCTTACATAACAACAAAGTGCAGGAATAACCAAGCAAAACAGATAGAACTACAACAGTGGAGGTAGACTTTCACCCACTTAAGTCAGTCCTTGTCGGACTAGACAGTGGGGAAAAGGTAAGAAAATTATAGATAATAATATAATTAATGATTATTTAAGTATAGTATTTTTAATCATAAAAATTATATACACTAACACTATATTAGTAATAATACGTGTTTATTAATAAACTAAAAGAACAATATAATCAGTAACTAAATATTCTAAATTGCATCCCTTGAAATTATTTTCAAGTATGAATGGAACAATTTTATAAAAATGAACCCAAAGGAAAACTCATTATATATAATGAATTAGAAATAGTACAAATCACAATCTCTGATCATAACACCATAAACCTAGAAATAAGTTAAAAAGTAGAAGCAAAACATCAACCATTTGAGAATGTCAGGACTTTCTATCAAATTACCGTTGGACAAAGAATAAAGTTATAGACTCTTTGGGAAATAATGCTGACGGAAACATCACCTTCAAAACCCATGGCTAGAGCTGCACTCAGAGGAAAATGGGTAGTCTTAACCATGCTCCTTACTGAATAAGAAAGAAATCTAAAATGCAGCAGGCAACCTAGTTTGCCCAAGAAGCAGGGACGAGGAATGTGGGTTTTCCTCTGGGGGTTCCCTGGAAGAGGTGCCCCTTTACTAACCTCCCCCAGAGTCAAAGCTCTAGTCCAGCAAAACACGCCAAGAGGCAAACCAATAAATATCACAACTCCAAGGCTTATTCAGAGCTCAGTAAAGTAGACATTAGTGTTTTGTCAGTTTCTTCTTAAGTATATTGAGATATAATTCACATACCATGCAATTCACCCACCCAAAGTTTAAAATTCAGTGGCTTTTAGCATATTCACAGATTTGTGCACCCACCACCACAATCAATTTTAGAACATTTTCATTACCATTAAAAAAACAAAAACTATACACTTTGGTAGTCACTCTCCGTTTCTCCCCAACAACCCCCGCCCGAGAGCCTGGCAGCCTCTGTCTCTGGATTTGTCTATTCTGGGCATTTCATATAAATAGAACCATTCAATATGTGGGGGGAGAGGGAATGGGGAGTGACCGCTTAACGGGTACAGGAGTGATAAGAAAGCTCTGGAATGCAATGCTTCCAACTAGGTGGAGCTAAGTGGTTGCATGACACTGTGAATCTATTGAATGCCAGTGAATCATACTTTATTTATTTATTTTTAAGATCTTATTTATTATTAGAGACAGAGCATGAGCAGGGAGAGGGGCAGAAGGAGAGAGGCAAGCAGACTTCCCGCTGAGCAGAGAGCCCGATGTGGGGCTTGACCCCAGGACTCTGGGATCATGACCTGAGCCGAAGGCAGACGCTAAACCGACTGAGCCACCCAGGTGCCCCCTGAATCATACTTTAAAATGGTTAAAATGGTCAAGTTGGTATTATGTGTACTTTACTACAATAGTAATTTAAAAAATCTAAATCTGTTATTTGTGAAGTCATTGGACAGGATCATATCTAATTTAAGAATGAGTCATGAATATTTAAGTGACTTATTTTTTGTCACATTGTATTAAGAGAAACAACAAATACTACCAGCGAATTATCACCCGAAACAACAAATATTGAAGCGTATTTAACTGAAACAAGGAGTTTAGGCATTTTGTTTCTTCAACAGCAAGGTACAATAATTTTAACAAAACAAACATATGGAGTTGAAAACTGTTTTTACTATAAATATGAAATATGCTGTTGTTGTATTTCCATAGACCGAGCTATCTGAGTGATCGGGAAAGGCTTGGAACGTTAGGTTATGAGGCTGGCTTCCCCCTGCTCCTTCTCTTTATGTACAGATTAGGGAAGGAAGATAATCCTCCAGCTTCTTCAAGTCCCGGGAGATTTCTCACTTCGGCATGGACATAACAATCTATTGCTTCTGTGGTTGCTGCCCCATCTCTTCCCTCATCCCCCCCACCCCGCCCCGGGGACTGCCTGGCTCAGCCAGCGAACACGGGGCAAATCATCTCCCCCAGAGGCTGTCTCATCCTGAAGGCAATAAGGCTCAAAGAAATGGCATCAAATTCTAGAGCAAATTCAAGGCACCTGCCATGGTTGTGCCAAATGTCCTTCTGTTTCCAGGTGAGGGAACATGACAGTCAGTTTCTGAATGGTTTGGGATTTTAGGAATAAAATTATTCAAGAACACTGCAACTGAGCACACGTGGTTTGTGAGGTAGGCTGCACATTGGAATCATCTGGGGGCTTTCAAAAACCTCCATGCCCTCCATGGTCCCACCCCAGACCAACGGAGTCAGAGGCTGAGGGGACTTGGCTCCCCAGGTGGTCCTGATGCACAGAGGAGGCTGGATGTAAGGGCCCGAGAAGCCTGACAAGAAGCTGCAAATACCTTCAGCTGCCAGCACTGAGGCTGCTCAACTTTGCTGGAATAAACCTGTAGGAGGAACAGAAGTCCCGCTCCCAAAGGAGCCCTCCAGTGGTTCTGCTGGGAAAGCTCTGGGCGCCCTGAGCAGGTGGAGAACACACAGGGGAGCCTGGCTTCCATGCACACCCTCACCTGCTCAGCATTCATTTGTTCACTCGTGCATTCACTCAACATTCCTTAGGCTCCCCCCTGGGCTGGGCCCTGGGGAAACCAAGCCAGAAGGAAGCCTGGTGTCCCCCCCCTCAGAAAGCTCGGAGTCTGGCAACTGAGTACAAAAAGTGCTGGGCTTCGAGGAGCCTTCGCGGGAAGGAGCACGTCACCTAGGTCACCTAGGCAGGAGGAGGGAGCACCGTGAAGACAACTTTCTGAAGGAGAGGACAATTGACTGGGACCAGGTAGGAGGCAAGTGCTACACTTCCGAGATAATAGCCGCAAACCCCCCTGTGAATGTGGTTCTCAGCCAGGGCTGCTCCTGGAACCCCACCCTCCCACCCCCCGGGAGCTTCTAAGCATGTTCACCTCTGGTCCCACCTCCAGAGGCTCTGGTTTCATTAGTCTGCGGTGGGGACTGGGCATTTGTATATTTTATAAATGTCATCATTTTTTATTGAGGTGACTTTCACATAACACAAAATTAACCATTTTAAAGCGAACAATTCAGTGGCATTTAGGACATTCACACTGTCATGCAGCCACCACCTCTATTTGGCTCCAGAACATTTTCATCACCCTAAAATAAAACCCTGTATGCGTTAAACAGTCACTCCCCGTTTCCCCTCCCCCCAGCCCCTGGCAACCATAAATCTGCTTTCCATCTTTATGGATTTAACTATTCTGGATAGTTCACATAAAAGGAATCATACAAAATGGGACCTTTTATATCTGTCTTCTCTCACTTAAGCATAATGTTTTCAAGGTTCATGCACATTGTAGCAGGCGTCAACACTTCATTCCTTCTTATGACTGAATAATATTCCATCATACGGATATTCTAAAATTTGTTCATCCACTCACCCGTCAACGGACATGTGGCTTGTTTCCACTGCGTGGCTATTGTGAATAGTGCTGCTATGAACATTTGTACACAAATGTTTGACATCTATTTGCAATCCTTTTGGGTATATACTCAAGTCTGTAGTTTTTAAAAGCTCCCCAAAGATTCTTTTTTTTTTTTTTAATTCAGTTAGCCATCATTAGTCTCCCCAAAGATTCTAACTTGCAGCCAAGGTTGCAAACTGCTAGTTTGGAACAGTGGTTCCCAACCTGTGGTTCTGGTTTAAAGATTTTATTTATGTATGTATTTATGTATTTATTTGAGAGAGCGCACCCAAGTGAGCACGGGCAGGAGTGGGGTGGAGGAGCAGCAGGGAAGTGAGAGGGAGGGGGAAAGAACTTCAAGCAGATTCTGCACTGAGCCCAGAGCCCAACAGGGGGCTGGATCTCACGACCCTGAGATCATGACCTGAGCTGAAACCAAGAGTCAGACGCTTAGCCGACTGAGCCACCCAGGCGCCGCTCGTTCTGGTTTAGTAGATATCCGGGCCTTGCTCTGGACAGTCTAATTTAGTGGCTCAAGGAATTTTTCTTTCTGGCCCCCTCTCCACCTTGGCATTTCCTTCCTCTGTGTTAACAGGCCAGTGTACCTATCAGCCTCAGGAGTGCCTCTGACAATGTATGTCTTTTTTATTTTATTTTATTTTATTATGTTATGTTAGTCATCATACAGTACATCATTAGTTTTTGATGTAGTGTTCCATGATTCATTGTTTGTGTATAACACCCAGTGCTCCATTCAATACGTGCCCTCTTTAATACTATCACCAGGCTAACCCATCCCCCATCCCCCTCCCCTCTAGAACCCTCAGTTTATTTCTCAGAGTCCATAGTCTCTCATGGTTCTTCTCCCCCTCTGATTCCCCCCCCCTTCATTTTTCCCTTCCTACTATCTTTTTTTTTTTTTTTAACATATAATGTATTATTTGTTTCAGAGGTACAGGTCTGTGATTCATCAGTCTTACACAATTCACAGCGCTCACCATAGCACATACCCTCCTCAATGTCCATCACCCAGCCACCCCATCCCTCCCACCCCCCACCACTCCAGCAACCTCGTTTGTTTCCTGAGATTAAGAGTCTCTTATGGTTTGTCTCCCTGTCTGGTTTCATCTTGTTTCATTTTTTCCTCCCTTCCCCTATGATCCTCTGTCTTGTTCTCAAATTCCTCATATCAGTGAGATCATATGATACTTGTCTTTCTCTGATTGACTTGTTTCACTTAGCATAATACCCTCTAGTTCCATCCACGTCGTTGCAAATGGCAAGATTTCATTTTTGATGGCTGCATAATATTCCATTGTATATATATACCAGATCTTCTTTATCCATTCATCTGTTGATGGACATCTAGGCTCTTTCCATAGTTTGGCTATTGTGGACATTGCTGCTATAAACATCCGGGTGCATGTACCCCTTCAGATCCCTACATTTGTATCTTTGGGGTAAATACCCAGTAGTGCAATTGCTGGGTCATAGGGTAGCTCTATTTTCAACTTTTTGAGGAAACTCCATACTGTTTTCCAGAGTGGTTGCACCAGCTTGCATTCCCACCAACAGTGTAGGAGGGTTCCCCTTTCTCCACATCTTTACCAACATCTGTCATTTCCTGACTTGACAATGTATGTCTTATCAAGTGCAGGAAAAACCCCTTCCCCTCCAAGAGAGGTCCCTCACTTCCCCAGCTCAGTGTCCCCAGGCTGGTTATTCTGGGGCCCACTCCAGGTGAGGCAGAGATGCTGCTCATCCTTCCTGCCTGGGCCAGCCCCTGCTCCTGACCTCCTGTGGGAGATTTTGGGTGCTCTTATCCCCCAAAAACAAATCATCACGTTTAGAGATGGTGCGGTCTGGATTGACCTTTGTGGCCCAAAGCCCTCTGACTCTGTAAGGACGTATTTGGGCTGTAGATGCCCCCACCAGTCACCTGTCTCATTCCTGGGATATCCTGGTCCGAAGCATTGGTATTTTGGTCACAGACGACCACAAATTTGTCACCAAGAATCTTTTATTTGTGTCACTAAAAGGTCCATCCTGGAGATTTTCTCCAAGCAAAGGAAGCTGCTCCAAAAGTGATCACAACCTTCAGAGACAGAAAACTGACCACTTTCAAAAACCACTTCTCCAGCTTCAAAAAAATCAGTGAAGTCCATGGGTACTGGTTATTTAGATAAACCAAAATTTTATGGGTTCTGGCACTAGTGTCCAATCCAAGGACGTCATGGGCGTCTGTGAGTATTCACAAGCATACCTGGTGTGACCTCTTGCAAGGTAAGGAGGCCTCTTTCCTCCCCTGAGAACTGGAAAACTAGGAAAGCTGACTTGTTTCCTCAATAGGAGGGGTCAAAGCGGCTCTAAAGATCTTGAGCAGTAAAAGACAAAAAATTGAAAATGCTGCTATGTCAACCAAGTCCTACTCTATAAGTCACAGAGCAAAACCAGCTTAATATATTTAATCTACGTGTTAAAATACTTATAACATTTATTTTTACTATGGGCCAAACTCTGCTCAATGCATTAACACATATTATCTCATTTAATCCTCACAACTCCCAGGTGAGGTAAAATTTATTATCTACATTTTAAAGATAAGGTGATTGAGGTCCAGAGAGGCTAATCAACTTGCCAAAGGTCACACAGCTATTCAGAAATGTTGCTGGGATGCAAGCCCGGATCTGTTTGACTTCAAAGTATGTGCTCTAAATACAAACATTCTCTTAAAAAATGTATTTTGAGAAAGGAATGACCTACTGATCTGCACAGATGCTGCACCCACTCAGAGCGGTAAGAAGGATCTAAAAAGGATATCTACTGGGCGTGTTTAAAAAATAGAACATGATGTAAGCTAAGTGCTAGACTGTGCCATCTGTGGGAGGCGAAGGACCCGATGAACATCCCTCTTTCCGAACACCTGGCCCAGCAGCAGGTGGGAGCTGTGCTGGGTGAGATCTGATCACTGGTGATGTCTCTCTTGGTCTTAGATTGCTCTTTCAAATTTAATAACTCATAAATCCATAGAGTGACATCTTTTTAGAGCTTCTATTCCACAGGGTGAGTTTATAAAACCTGATTCATTTTGGACAACACCAGTTTGTTCAGAGGCAAAGAGGATTCCCAGAGAGTGGCAGCAGAAATGGGAACACTCTTTCCTCGAGTGGGTAAGTTCTGGGCTCTGATTCCTTCCTGAGGTGACCATATACCTGTCATCACCCATCCATTGTCCAAGCAAGTCCAGCCGGGGAACAGAGTAGGTGAATATTTCCACCCAACCAAAGGCCACCCTGGCACTTGCGTGCGGTGGTCACTTCGGCCGGCAGGCGGCGATCTTGCCTGCAATATTCCACTGTAGAGGTTTCTCCGAAGGGCAGCCAGGTGTGGCCCCCCAGCAAGTTGACCAAAGAGGTTTCCACGCTGCCACGCCGAGGACTCCTTGGCAGAGAAGCTGGTATTTGCGACAGCAAAAGAGAGTGTCAGAAGCAGGTGTGCCTTCTCTGGTCTCAGATCACTGTTCTTAGAAGGAACTGCTTTTTTAAAAAAGGAAACAGAATTGCTTGCTTTTGTCGACATATTGAAAATGTTATTATTACATTCAACTAATTAAAACTTTAACTACCATCTTGGTGGGCTGGGGGTTTTTCACTGACGTCAGCCTGAATTTCCCTCATTTTCCAAGGTGGCTTCGCATTTGGACTTTTCTTTTAAATGATTTCTCAAAGTAGAGGCTGAACAGGCGGACTGGCCTTGCGGGAAAATGTGTGTCTGCAGCTGTCACCCCTCACGGGGTGGCAGCGTCTAAACGTTCTATCTGCTTCACTGAAGCTTGGGGTTCCAGCTGCCCCCCCCCGTCCCCCGCAGAATCTCACGGACAGGCTGTGGGCCCCGGAGACTGAGGAGGGCGCCTGTCTTTGTATCGGAGATCAAAGGTAAGGTTCCATTTGATAGAAATTCTCTGTTGCTGTCAAAACAAACAAAACACCTTTAAAAACCAGTAATGGCACAAAGACCCAGGGGTGTCGAGTGGCACAGAAAAGCCCCTGGGGATCACACTTCAAGACTGGCAAAGACGAAGCTCTTTACAGAAATGTGTTTAAACCGAGTTGTGGTCGGTTTGAATAGATTGACAGAAGTTAGTGTTTGTAAGCTTGAATTGTAAACGAAAGCTCAAAAAAAAACAAGCTTCAAAGGAGAAAACCGGTCATCCAAATTATTTTTGAAAAGATGATCAACCCACAAAAAGAAATACTTGGATGGAGCCTCTGCTTGTCTCACTCAGACCTTTCTCCTGGGAGAGAATTCTGTCCTCCCCTCGCTCCCCCACTGCTCGGGGGAGCCTTCTCTCCTGCCTTTGCCTTCCCCCTAACTTTGATTGAGCTCCATTTGGTTGTCTTAGAGAAAACCACAGGGGCTGTCCTTTTGTTCTGGCCCTGACAAGAGGTAAAGAACCACCACGGGTAATTTTGGAGTTGGAAAGGACAGGACTCAAGATGGTCCAACTCCCTCGTTGACAGAAGTGGGGGCCAGTGACTTGCCTGGGTGACCTTGGGTTACACAGCTGGGCTAGAAGCAGAAGATCCGATATCTAGTTAGGCATTTTTTCCATTGCGTCCCAAGTGCCTAAGCCCAGCTCGGTGGGACACTGAAAATTGCCTTGGAATGAATGTCTCATGACCAAGTCCCCCAGAGAGTTCTCTCTGGGCCATTGACAGAACTTAGTTCCCATGATGTGAAAACCAAAGGAATGGTGAGGTTGCAGAATATTTTGTGGTTTTTTTTTTTTTTATGGCCATAATCTGATGAATAAAAGAGCTTTTTAAAAAATAATTCTTTGTACATATACCCTGGCCCCTTTATGAGAGTATAAGCTCTTTGAGGGCGGATAAAGTGTTACATTTATTCCTGTAAATTCTGTAATTCCCTCTCTATTCACAGTTGATTTCCAAGAAGTTATTCGTTGTTTGATTGAACAGAGATGGCTCTGAATTAAAGACTGGATTCAAAAATTGAAAGCAATGGCAGGATTTTTCAGACCTCTCATTTTTAGGTCTTTTTCTCCCCGAGACCAGGCCTGCAAGTTCTCCTCTTCCCTCTTAACACTTTTTCTCTGTGACACTCACTGGAAGTCTCGTCACCTGCAGCCATTTCCTATTGTTTCATGTACAACGTCTTATCTTCCCACCAGGGCTGTCCTCGAAGGCCAGGCTAATGTTCCCATGCTCCAGCGTCCAGGTGGCAGTGTGCTAGGCCCGTAGACAAATTCCAAAGGCTATCGAAAAGAACAGTTTCTGAATTGGTAAGAATTGACATGATGCTTTTATATGGCATTTTATTTTTTAAGTTCTCCCTCAGACATTATTCCTTTTTCAACAACATAACAAGTTTTTAATTTTCAAATTTTATTCAAAATAATTTTTTAGTTTATGTATTTTATTTTTTTATTGTGAAATTTACAGAACCGAAAATTACCATCTTAACCATGTTTAGGTATACAGTTCGGAGGGAACGAGTACACTGATGTCGTTATACAGCCATCTCCAGCATGTCTCTCATCTTGCAAACCTCGAACTCTGTATACATTAAACACTAACTCCCTCTTCTCCCCTCCCCCCCGCTCCTGGGAAGCCCCATTCTGTTTTCTGTCCAATTCTGTAAATTTGACGACTCTAGTGCTTTATGTTAGTGGGGCTGTACAGTATTTGTTTTTTTTTTAAATTTTTTTATTGTTATGTTAATCCCCATACATTACATCATTAGTTTTAGATATAGTGTTCCATGATTCATTGTTTGTGCATAACACCCAGTGCTCCATGCAGAACGTGCCCTCCTCAATACCCATCACCAGGCTAACCCATCCTCCCACCCCCCTCCCCTCTAGAACCCTCAGTTTGTTTTTCAGAGTCCATTGTCTCTCATGGTTCTTCTCAGTATTTGTATTTTTTGTGACTGGCTTGTTTCACCTAGTATAATGTCCTCAAGTATCATACATGTTGTAGCCTAAGTCAGAATTTCCTTTCTTTTTAAGGCTGAATAATATTCCGTTGTATATATACACATGTATATCATATTTCGTTTATCCAGTCTTCCGTCAGTGGACACTTGGGTCGCTTTCTCCTCTTGGCTACTGTGATTAGTGCTGCTATGAACATGGGTGTACAAATAGCTGTCCTATTCCCTGTTTTTAATTTATGTGGGTATATACCCAGAAAGGTAATTACTGGATTATTTGAAAATTCCATTTTTAATTTTTTGAGGGACCTCCATAGGGGCTATGCCATTCTACACTCCTACCAGCAGTACACTAGAGTTCCAATTTCTCCATGTCCTTGCCAACACTTGTTATTTCCTATTGTTTTGTTTCTGTTTTTGTTTATGACGGTCATCCTAATGAGTGTGAAGTGGTATCTCATTGTGGTTTTGGTTTGCATTTCCCTAATGACTAGTGATGTTGAGCATCTTTTCATGTACTAAATGGCCATTTTTATATCTTCTTTGGAGAAATGTCTGTTCATCCTTTGCCCATTTTAAAATCAAGTTATTTGGGGTTTTTTTGTTGTTGTTGTTGAGTTGTGGGAGTTGTTTGAATAATCTGGATATGTATGATTTACAAATATTTTCTGCCATTTCATGGGTTGCCTTTCCACTCTTGATGGTGTCCTCTGATGCACAAAAGTTTTTTATTTTGATATAGTCTAATTTATCTATTTTTCTTTCACTACCTATGCTTTCAATGTCTTATCCAAGAATAAGCTAACAATTTGATAGTGCAGTGCAGTCCCCAAAATGGTTTCTAACCCTAAAATATAAGAAATTTGACATCGATTCAAGCAGGGAATGTCATTATTTCATTTTTTTTTTAATTGCAGTGGGGGCGCTTGGGTGGCTTAGTTGGTTGAGTGTCCAATTCTTGATCTCAGCTCAGGTCTTGATCTCAGGGTCACTGGGCATGGAGCCTACTTAAAAAAAAAAACAACTAAAATTGCAGGTGAATTGAATTAGTAAGTATCATTTTGATTAGGGATTAGGTTGCCATTACTGGGAATGTTTGAATATTATCTTTGTGTTGTGCCATGATGAGTGATAAGAGAGCCTGAGCCAGCCACTTCTAAGGTTGTTCTGGAAGATGTAAAAGTATGTGTCCTGACCTCTTAATCAGTAAGTTTGGCCTGCAGGATCAATGTAACATATTTTCACTGCTGGGTGAATCTCTGTCCTTCTCAGAATACCTGTAAGAAGCAGAAGGGTACAGACATTGTCTTACAGACATAATTAATGAGGAAAAAATGTCAGGCATCTCAGAAGAGATTATTACTCTTGGAATTTTAACTGGTTCAATATTATTATAAATTTTATCTGAGGGGTGCCTGGGTGGCTCAGTCGTTAAGCGTCTGCCTTCAGCTCAGGTCATGATCCCAGGGTCCTGGGTTCGAGCCCCGCATCGGGCTCCCTGCTCAGCGAGAAGCCTGCTTCTCCCTCTCCCACTCCCCTGCTTGTGTTCCCTCTCTCTCTGTGTCTCTCTCTGTCAAATAAATAAAATCTTTAAAATAAATAAATAAATAAATTTTATCTGAAAAGCATATATATGACAACTATGTAGGATAAAAATTACACCTCAGAAAACAAAGGAGGATTGAGCAAACGTGTAACTCTAATCACAGGAGAGGAAGAGAAGCTTGAAATATGCTCTGATGGCAACTTTGTGCTTACCCTGGTAATGGAACTACCCAAAGCTTCGAGTACAATTTCCAGAACATTCTGCTTAACCCCCAATGTATTTTATCTTGTCACTCATTTATGGTATTAATAAATACCATACTCTACTCTATAGGAGAGTTACCTACTCTATAGGAGAGTAGAGAGAGGGGGGAGGAGCAGAGGGGGAGAGAGAGAATCTCAAGGAGACTCCACTGCTGAGCCCAGAGCCCCACGTGGGGCTCTATCCCACGACCCTGAGATCACGACCCAAGCTGAAATCAAGGGCTGGACGCCCAACTGACTGAGCCACCCAAGCACCCTTACTCTAGGATTTTTTAAAGTTTCTCCTACATTTTCCCCAAATTTGAAAACAAGCACTTTTCTTTTTTGTGAGCTCACATGAAAATATCAAGCTTACTTGAACATGAGGACTTAAAATACAGACTCATTCTCAAGTCACCAAAACATTGGAAGTGTCAAAAATACATTCTTAATTATATTCTGGTTTGGGATTTTCAAACTTTTAAAAATCATGAGTCTTTATATTAAAATGTAAGTTGACCTTTTTCAAACACTAAGCTTATTGATATATAAAAGAGAGATTGTCATAAAATAAAATTTATGTGAGTTGTACCTAGCAATTCATAATAATGGAGAGTTTTGGGAAAATAATAATAATGGCAGGTTGGCTGGGTGGCTCATTCGGTTAAGTGTCTGCCTTTGGCTCAGGTCATGGTCCCAGGGTCCTGGGATCGAGCCCCAAAACGATGTCTTCAGGCTCCCTTGCTCAATGGGGAACTTGCTTCTCCCTCTCCTCCCCACTTATACTCTCTCTCTGTCTCTCTCTCAAATAAATAAATAAAATATTTTTTAAAATAAAATAATAATAGCAATAACATTTTAGAGTTATTACTAAGTTGGAGATGAAGAATATAATAAATTTTTCCTGTTCTTTGATGTTGCCACCTACCCAAGTCAAAGAAAAACAAGTGTAATATATTTTCCACCTATAGGTGGCAATATTTGTACTATTAGCATCGTCTTTATTAAAAGGCAGATTATTAAAAATAATTAGAAATCCTCTTTTAGCAAATTTTTTAGAACTTATTATGAAAATCTAGAGCATACATAAAAGTATAGAGAGTAGTATAATGAACCACCATGTTCTCACCAGCCACTTCAAAAATTACCATGACCAATCTTGTTGTATTGGCCCATATCCCCTTCTCCACCATCTGGACTTTTATTTTTAGAGTTTGTCTATGTATGTATGTATGTATGTAATCTCTATGCCCAATGTGGGGCTTGAACTCAGGACCCCAAGATCAAGAGTCCCATGCTTTTCCGACTGAGCCAGCTAGGCACCCCACACCATCTGAATTATTTTAAAGGAAATCTCAGACAATGCAAAATTAAAACAGAAAAATAAAGTTATGGTACCACCTTTAAAACACCTCCAAGGAATTCTCATAGCACACATGGAATCCTAAAAAATAAATAAATGGACAAATAAGAAACAAACCAAAAGCAAGCTCCCTACTATGAAGATGAAGAAGCATTGAATGTCATACCCTGTAAAACATGGGGTGATAAACCTCCATCTATCAAGTAATGTAAGAATGTTTTTATTATATACATTGAGTATGCAGGTGAAATACAGGTGATACTTTAGGTCTGAAGGAGAGAAACTTCTTTCTTTAAGCAGTGGCTAAGTTACAGAAATACTGAGTGACAGAATATATGATATCCATATCCTTCCTTGGGGCTAAAAAAGTGATAAGACCAAGTTAGAAGTTTTTGCAAAATGAATGACGAAATATATAAAGGGGATACGAGTAAGCAAGGGGAATGGAAAATTACCGACTTGTTAGAACAAAGCAGTGACAGCTGCTAGCTCTAAAATTAGGAACAGAGAAGAAATTCTCGGAGCACCACCAAACAAAGGCGCAATCCACCCAGCACCTCTTCAGATTTTAACCCCTAAGACAATACAAGGCAAACAGCTCTGCCGGGATGACCACTTAGTGTGTTCTCCTCCCCAAACCTTGATGCTCTCTGGGTCCAGGACCATCTCTCTACAGAGGGCTGCCCCCTGGAGGACAGCTCAAATGAACACCAAGGGCAGGGAGCGAGCATCTCTTGAAAGACTTTAGCGTTTCTATGATTTACTGAGCCATTTATGACTTCACAGACCATCTGAAAGTCCAACACATATTGCTTACATCTTCGTCACGCTCTCTGAGCTCTTCAAGCCCAGACTCTGGAAATAAAATGATTCCCAAAAGCACTCTAAGCATCTGGGTTGTAGACTCTTTCACCTACCTGAAGTAGAAACTTAGCCGCTGCTACCGAAGTTTTTTAATTATAAAAAATCCCACATGATGGTCTATAAACAGAGTACCTCCGAATGACTAGAAAGCAACGTTAGAGTCCCCAGACCTGCTTTCTAGTCAGGTCCCTGCCCCAGGATGACCAAGGACATCACACAAGCCACGTGGGGCTTGAGCTTCCTCCCCCAGGGAGAGGGAGTAGCTGTGCTGGGGGTAACTGAGTCACAGGAATATTGCTGAGGATGACTAGGAAAACTACCATAAATACACTTCGAAATTTTTATTTTTTTTAATTTTTTTTTAAAGATTTTATTTATTTATTTGAGAGAGAGAATGAGAGAGAGCGAGCACATGAGAGCGGGGAGGGTCAGAGGGAGAAGCAGACTCCCTGCTGAGCAGGGAGCCCGATGTGGGACTTGATCCCGGGACTCCAGGATCATGACCTGAGCCGAAGGCAGTCGCTTAACCAACTGAGCCACCCAGGCGCCCACACTTTGAAATTTTTAAAACGCTGAAAAGTTAGGTGGCTCAAGGGTTTCTTTTGCTCTGTTTCATGATTGGTTATATATGTTTTTACACTGGTGGTCATTTGCTCTCTTAATGGCCTAGCATCAACTTCTCTCTGATAACAGTCAGCAAATTTGCCCCTAGGGCCACCCCGCCCCACTCTCTGCCCTGGGCTTGGGTACACTTGACCTCACCCTCCCCACCAGAGCAGGAGCCAGTCTGACCACAGGATGGCACGTGCCCAGTGGGAGCCTTGTGACTTTGGGTGGTGCTTAAAGGGAGTGATGAGAGTCCTTTCTTCTCTTTTCCTGCTGGACTTGAACCTGGAAGAATGGGAGGGTAAAACTGCAGCCACGTTACCTCAACATGAGGCCTGAGAATGAAGCCAACACCCAGAGAGAACAGAGCCAACAGACCAAGAGGTGGAGGCCTGAGCACATCACTTTAAGGTCCCTAACCCAGCTGCCCCAGGACTGCTCAGTTACGTCAGTATATTCCCAGTTGGGGTTGGGTCTTCTGAAACTTGCAGTAACAAGAGTCCTAACTGACAAGACACTCAGTAACTTGGCACAAAGTACCCAACGGCATCCTTTGGGGAAGCTCACTATATCACAAGGTATCTCACTCAAAATCAGGGATTCATTTGGTCATTGACTATCCCATAGATTCTGGGGGCGAGTCTTGGTTACCTCTGAATCAGAACTCTTAAATAATGTCTGAAGTGCCTAGTTTCACTTCCTCCTTTGCTCTCAAGAAATCAGGGAAATACCACTACTTGGAATTTCAAGGATTTCTAGCCTAGGATGGTGGCTACCAGCTAGAGACAATTACCTGGATCCTATATATTTCAGATTCATTGCTACATGGTGGTGCTAATGTGGAGATATTTGCTGCAAACAAATTTGTGGATTATATCCATTTTCCAAACCACCTGAGAGTGAAGAATTTGAAAGTGCTCTTGCTCAATAGCTCAAAGGAGTCCTGACCATCACCTCTCCAAAAAGCTAGAACACTGGTACAATTTATAGCTTCCACTACAAAATGCCAACAATGTAAAGTAAGATGTAGGAAGAGGTTGTAAAAGCATCGTGTAAGGTCAAGTTTTGGAATCATTAAACAGGAGAAAACTTTTTTAACATAACTTACTGTTCAGAAACGTTTTCCTTGGTATTAGACTGAAGCTGTTAGAACCTTCCTAGATCCCCTTTAAGGAAAGAAGGCACTTTTCAATTCCATTATGTTCACTGTGAGTCCTTCATTGGAAAATTATGGTCAGTATGGAGCAGGGAAATGCCACCACTGTGCAGATCAGGATTTCTTAACTCCAGTACTATGGACATTTGGGGCCAGATAATTCCTTGTTATGGGGGGCTGTCCTGTACACTGTAGGATGTTGACCAGCATTCCCAGCCTCTACCCACCAGATACCAAGAACACCCTTCCCCAATTGTGACGACCAAAAATGTGTCCAGAATGTCCCTTGAGGGGAAAATTGCCCCCAGTGGAGGACCACTGGTATACGGTTTCAGCCACTGAAGCAGAACTGTCACCGAGTTGAAACTGAGCTGGTTACATACCCGCAAGGCCTGGGCTACCATCTGGTGCGGTCATTATGAAGATTAATGAAGAAGCTGTCTACTGTGGCTCATTTGGGAAATTCCAAAAAGTAAAATATGGGCTGATAATCCTACAGTGGTTAAATAAACAGACTATAATATATTTAGAGTATTTATAAACTGTAAGCAATTTCAGCTCAGTAAAGTTCCTTTTCTTTAAATCATTTTTTTAGTGTAACTAAATGACAAAGCTATAGTGTTTGTATGATTCCACTCATCCTAGGTACCTAGAGTAGCCAAACACATCGACACAGAAAGGACAAGGGCGGTTGCCAGGAGTTGAGGGAAAGGGGAAGTGGGAAGTTACTGTTTAATGGGCACAAGAGTTTCCATTTTGCAAACTGGCAAAGAGTTCTGGGGCTGAGTTACACAGCAATGCATGTATTTAACACTGCTGAACTGTACACTTAAAATGGTTAAGATGGTAAATTTTATATTAAGTGTATTTTACCACAATAAAAAAATTATAGAGTTCACCTCATTTGTGGTGGAGAGAGAGTAACCTTTTCCACACATTTAAACATCCCTCTTAGTTGATCCCAGGAAGATAAACCCAGAAAAGGGCTCTGATTGGCCTGGCTTTGGAAATGCCCATGTGTGAACCAATCAGGGGTGGACAGGATGGGGGTAGTATGATTTTCCTAGGCTTCAGGAGAAAAGGAAAGGTCATATACCCATCCCTGACCCAGTTAACTCTAGCCAAGGGTGCGGAATCTGTCACAGCCAGCTTTCATCCAAACCATATGGCTGGAGTGGGCAGAGACACAAGTTCCAGAAAAGAGAGGGAAAGGAGGTTCAGGACAGACAAAGCAATAACTGAATATTCCTATCTTCAACCACCATAATTATGATCTAGTGTTCTCTTTCCTAGTTCCCTCCTGTTATTGCTGTTACCAAATTGAAACTGAGCTGGTTACATACCCACAGAGCTTGGGACACCATCTGGTACAGTCATCATAAAGATTAATGAAGAGTTCCAGACTTTTGCAAAGGGAAATGTATGACTTATAAAAGCTAAGCCTGTGTTGAATAAGAGTCTGCATTGTATAGCCTGGGAAGAGACTGGAGTTGACTCAGCTTTATTCATTGCCTTATCAGTGAAAGCATTAGACATTAGAATGCCTGGATAGAGCTGAACCACCGTGAACTTTGCGGTCAGGGAACCTGAGTTCATAGCCCAGCTCCACCACTTTGGGGCAGGGGGTCACTTCCCCTCTCGGAGCCTCCATGTTCGGATAAAAATTAACCCAGGTGGCAATGTAGAACATCCCTACCAGGTAGGCTTTGGAAGAACACAGTTGTAGGCAGGTAATGGGGCATATCATGAAGGCCTCAGCAGCAGGGAAGATTGGACGCTCACCCAGGCACTGCCCCTGCAGGAGCTCACAGAAAGAGCCCCCAACTGGCCTCATGGACACCGACGTCCTTTTTGGTAGGAGGACTGCAGCCCAGCTGAAGTTCCCAGGAGAGAATCTGATGGGCACAGCTAATCGCCCCCGACCCTTGATTGGGTGGGTTTTTTTCAGTTGGGTCCTTCATAGGGTGCTCTCCTCTCTGGGAGGACTGGTCTGAACCAGTTCCTCCTCCCTGGGTTGGGCATCTGTGGTCCAGGAGTAGGGTTTCATGATGTAGAAAGTGGCCCCCTGTGGCTATTCCCTCTGCATAATTAGGGCAGAGTTGTTTATTAAGAGAGGAGGACTGGGAGGACTGGTACCATCTTAACCTAGCTCAAAGCCCACATATACAGTAGGCCCTCAACACGTGTTTGCTCTTATCCTTAAAACATCCAAGTACTGTGTTCCAGTGACTGTGTTGGGCACGAAAGAGATGTGGACAGGATAGATTAAATCTCTAACTCCCTGAGCTCCCCCATTGAGTGAGGGAAGCATGTAGAAGTTTCATATGGGTAATATAGATGTTGGCGGGGGGGGCTCTTGGAGTCTGGCAGAATGGCAGCACAGGCTAAAGAAAAGTTCAGTGGAGAAGGGCAAGATCAAGGAGAGCCTTGAATGTCACGAGCATTCTCCTGTGGCCACTGGAGGGCTTTAAAGCAGAGAGCAATACTTTGGTATAACCAGGGCAACAGTGTTCATGAAGGAATGTTCCCATTTCCCTTCCCATTCCTTCATCCTATTCTGCTACTGATGCTCGTGGTGAGGTCTACAGATGAGCAGTTTCCTTACAAAGACCAAAAGAATAGAGGCAGAAGAAGGAGAAAACAGTGTGTGTGTTGGGGGCGGGGGTGTGGAGAACAATACAAATAGTACACAGGGATTTTTTTTTTAATTCATTTTTTAGAACAGTTTTAGGTTTGGGGCACCTGTGTGGTGCAGTCAATTGAGCGTCTGACTCCTGGTTTCGACTGGGGTCGTGGTCTCAGGGTTGTGGGATCGGCCCCACGTCGGGTTCCACATGCGGAACTGCTTGGGATTGTCTCTCCCTCTCTCTCTGCCCCTCTTGCTGGTGTGCTCTCTCAAATAAATCTTTAAAAAAAAAAAAAAACAGTTTTAGGTTCACAGCAAAATCAAAGGGAAGGTACAGATATTTCCCATACCACTTGCCCTGACACATGCACAGCCTCCCCAACCATCAAAATCCCCCACCAGAGTGGTACGTTTATTACCACTGATGAACCTACGATGATACATCATTATCACCCAAAGCCCATAGGTTACATTAAGGTTCATTCTTGATGGTGTACATCTTATGGGTTTGGACAAATGTATAATAATATGTATTAATTATTATAGTATCATACAGAGTAGTTTCACTGCCCTAAAAATCCTCTGTGCTCCCCCCTATTCATCCTTCCCTTCCTTGAACCCCTGGCAACCACTTATCCTTTTATTGTCTCCATAGTTTTGCCTTTTCTAGAATGTCATATAGTTGGAATCATACAGTGTGCAGGCTTTCAGATTGGCTTCTGACACTTAGTAATGTGCATTTAAAGTTCCTCTGTGTCTTTTTATGGCATGATAGCCCATTTCTTTTTAGCACTGAATAATATTCCATTGCCTGGATGTACCACAATTTATCCATTCCCTACTGAAAGACATGTTGGTTGCTTCCATGCTTTTAGCAGTTATGAATTAAGCTGCTATAAAGACTTGTATGCACGTTTTTGTGTGGACATAAGTTTTCAGCTCTTTTGGGTAAATACCATAGAGTGTGATTGCTGGATCATATGGTAAGAATATTTTAAGTCTTGTAAGAAACCGCTAAACTGTCGTCCGAAGTCGCTGTACCATTTTGCATTCCCACCAGCAATGAATGAGAGTTCCTATTGTTCCACATCCTTGCCAGCATTTGATGGTCTTTGTTTTCTTTTGTGGCCATTCTAATAGATGTGTAGTGGTACCTCATTGTTATTTTAATTTGCTTTTTTTTTTTTTTTTTGATGATGTGTGATGTTGAGCATCTTTTCATGTGCTTATTTGCCATTTGTATATCTTCTTTGGTGAGCTCTCAGGTCTTTGGCCTATTTTTAAATTGGGTTATTTGTTTTCTTACTGTTTAGTTGTAAGAGTTCTTCATGTATTTTGGATGCCAGTCTTTGTCTTTTGAAAATATTTTCTCCCAGTCTGTGGCTTGTCTTCTAATTCTTATGTCTTTCACAGAACAGAAGTTTTTAAAATTAAGTCCAGCTTATCAATTCTTTCATGGATAATGCCTTTGTTATTGTATCCCAAAACATCGTCACCATACCCAAGGTCATCTAGGTTTTCTCCTTTCCTATCTGCTAGGAGTTTTATAATAGTGCATTTTACATTTAGGTTGTGATCCATTTTGAGTTAATTTTTGTAAAGGGTGTAAGGTCTGTGTCTCAATTCATATCTTTTTGCATGCGGATGTCTACTTGTTCCAGCACCATTCATTGAAAAGACTATCTTTGCTCCATTGTATTGTCTTTGTTCCTTTGTCAAAGATTAGTTGAATATCTTCATGTAAGTCTATTTCTGGGCTCCCTATTCTGTTCCATTGATCTGTCTATATTTTTGCCAATACCAAACTGTCTTTATTACTGTAGCTTTATAGTAGCTCTTGAAATCAGGTAGTGTCAGTCCTCTGACTTTGTTCCTCTCCTTCAATATTATGTTTGCCATTCTGGGTCCTTTGCCTCTCCATAAAAACTTAAGAATCAGTTTGTCGATATCCAGAAAATAACTTGCTTGGACTTTTAATTGGGGTTACGTTGCATCTGTAGGTCAAGTTGGGAATAACTGACATCTGGACAATATTGAGTCTTCTTATCCATGAACATGGAATATCTCTCCATTGATTTAGTTCTTCTTCAATTTCCTTTCATCAGAGTTTTGTGGTTATTCTTATATTGATCTTGTATATATTTTGCTTGATTTATACCTAAATATTTAATTTTTGGAGTTGGTAATGTAAATGGTATTGTGTTTTTAGTTTTGAATTCCACTTGTTCATTGCTGTTATGAATGGAAAGCAATTGACCTTTGTATATTAGCCTTGTATCCTATAACCTTGTGGTAGTTGCTTATTAGGTCCAGGAGTTTTTTTGTGGACTCTTTCAGATTTTCTACATGAACAATCATGTCATCTGCAAATGGAGACACTTTTATTCCTTTCTTCCCTTTTATTTATTTTTCTGGTCTTATTGCATTAGCTAGGATATCCAATATAATGCTGAAAAGAAGTGATGAGGGGGGGCATCCTTGCTTTGTTCTGGAACTTAATGGGAAAGCTTCTAGTATCTCAGAGAATTTTTAAAAAAAATTATTAAACAACACAAAATAGTTTAAATGATCCATAATACCTGTATGTGTGTGTATAAACACCCTCCGCTCTTCTAATCTTCCTCCCTCCCTCTACCATCATTTTGCTCTTAAGTCACCACCTATTAATTATTTTGCGCATTTCATGCTCAACTTTTCCCTATATATATTCACATATGCCTTTTGAAAGCATAGATGGAATTGTAGTCTACATTTTTGTCTGTAACTTGTGGGGTTTTTTACTTAAGAGTGTACTAATCATTTTAGCTTTCCAGGCTAGTGTATATAAATTTATCTTATTCTTTAAATGTTTGCATAATAGAGAAAGAAGATTTGGGGAGGCAGTGTCTGGGATTAAAAATAAGACCTCTTTTGATGTTATTTAAGATGTAGAAGAGAACATCAGAAGGGTTTTTAATTTCCTTTGGTCACTGGGTTGTGTTTCTTTGAATGCCACACCAAGCTGAGATGGGCAGTGGAGACCCCAAGATTTATTCAAGTTATATTAGAAAGATTTCTGGGGCAGTGGGGTGGAGGATATATTTCTGGAAGATGGTGGTTAAACTAGAAAGGGAAAGGGGGAGTAAGGACTATGGAAAGAGAGGGGAGAAAAAAATGAAGTCAGCAAGAGAGACTAAAAATTAGTGCTGAAAGGTAAGAGACGTACTGAGGGAGCATGCTATCTTGAAATGCAAGAGGAGAAAAAATGTCAAGAGTGGAGTGGCAAATAGTATGCTGCAGAGAAACCAAACCAGGTAAGATCTTAAAAGGGCCCATTGGGTCTAGGAGATCATGGGTGAGTTCAATGACATGGAGGGAACAGAAGCCATAGAGCCAAGCTGCGAAGGGTAGAGAAAAGAATGACTGGGTGGAATTTAAGAAAAAAACAGGTGAACAAAGGGAAGGGACAGAAAAATAAAATAAGATAAAAACAGAGAGGAAGGCAAACCGTAAGTGTCTTTTAACTATGGGAAACAAACTGAGGGTTGCTAGAGGGAAGGTGGGTGGGGAGTGGGGTAATTGAGTGATGGGCATTAAGGAGGGCACTTGATGTAATGAGCACTGGGTGTTATATGCATCTGATGAATCACTAAATTCTACCCTTGAAACTAATAATACAGTGTATGTTAACTAAATTTAAATAAAAAAATTTTTAAAATATTTGAAAAGCTAAAAAAAGAAAAAAAGAAATGACTGGAGAGCAAATGATGGGCACAGAAAGGATATGCTACACTTTTGAGAAGTTCCACTCAAGACGAAAGGAGAGCAATTAAGCAGTGACTAAACTGAAGTCACATGAGGCTATAGGGCTAATTTTGAGCTCCTATTATTGTTATATATAAATATGAAAAAAATCAAAGTTTGGACAGTCCTCTTCAATTTTATAAAATCAAACTCTGTCAAGTTAATGAGCTTACAGAGTTAATGAGCAAACCCATCTCTTTACCCCATTAGAGCTTATGTCATTTGGCTGTTATGGGTACCTGGCCATGACTCAGAAATGCACACACGGAGCCACATGACACCATGTATTACTAGGCATCCCCTATGCATTGTCAAACAGTGATTTAAAAGCCTGCATAGTGGTATACAGCTGGAAGACCAGACCAGGACTATGGAAGCTACGTTTCCTTTTGTGGAAACTTGGGGAGCCCGTATTTGATTCGAAAATGCCTTGAGATTATGAACGCCAATCCATGAATACACAAAAGTTATAACTTTCTTTATATCTAAGCCTATGTAGGACAAAATATCTCAGAAATGTATTGATTCAGTTCCATAGAATATTTTCCTGGCGCAAGTAATTCATCTTTCTAAATAACTAGATGGCAGTGTGGAATAGTGGTTAAGACCACAGGCAGTGGGCCCCACCCGACTTGGAGTTTGAATCCCAAGTCAACTTCTTATGAGCTGTGAGGTCTTGAGCAAATTCCTGATTTGCAGAATAAGAGTAATAGTACCAACACAGAGGGGCTTTATGCATATCAAATGAGGCCATGTGTATGCAGAGCTTAGCACTGCATGTGGCACCTAGCAGGGGCTCAGTAAGTATGAGGTGACATTCAGTTCACTGGGCCCAGCAGGTAGACAGTGGTACGAAGGGGACTACAGGCAAAAAGGGCTGAAGGCAATAAGGACTGTGATTCAGCTGGGAGAGGAGAGGATATAGGGAGGGACCCAACAGGGAATAAAATAGGTAGGGTGGAAGCAAGGTATATGGATCTTCTGCTGGGAAAAAACAATAAAGCAAGGCTCCAAAGAGTATCTACATTATATATAATTGTGTCTACACACACACACACACACACACACACACACACACACTCTCTACATGTTACCATAGGAGTCTTTCCTATGCTTTGCTAAACCTATGCCTATTATCTGAGCCACTCTGTTTCTCAGTATTAAGTGACAGAAACCCAGCTTCAAGTAGCACAAGTCAAAATTATAACGTACCAGCTCACGGCATTGAAAACGGCAGGGGCGGGGGGCTCTGGCATAGCTAGATCTAATGCCTTCAAAACAACCCAGCCTCACCCCACCTCACAGCTCACTTGTCTCTGTGGGCTCCCAGGCTAGGCAGGTGCTCCCTTCCAGGTGGCCAGCAATTCAGTTACCTTCCCAGCAGCCCCCACTGGAAGACAATGTTCCTGGTGCCAGGATTGGTCTGGTTTGGTCACAAACCCATCTCTTTACCCTGATCACTTTTGAAGATGCTGGTGGGAAGAAGGTATTGGTAATTCTGATTGGCCAGCCTGAGACCCCTGACCCTGTGAGGGTCAACCTCACAGAATCCGCATGGCCTGAGAGCGGGGAGTGGGGACAGAAGGTGGGGAGAGGGTACCGCAAGTGAATAGATCCTGAGCAAGCGAATACAGCTCGTGTCCTCCATCACCTTCATCTTGGTGGTTGGAAATACTTTTAAATGATTTAAATTTAGGAAATTAGGACTTGAATAAATTCTTGTGCGTCTTTTTTAAAGATTTTTAGATTTGCCAATCCTCTACAGCAGAGTTTTCAAACTCATCACTGTTGACATTTTGAGACAGATAATTCCTTGCTGTGGTCCACTGTCCTGTGCATCGTAGGATCTTTAGCAGATCCCCAGCCTATACCCACGAGAAGTCAGTAACACCTACCTACCTTCTCCCTTCTGTTCTGACAACCAGAAATGTCTCTCAAGATCAGCAAATATCCCCTGGGAAGCAAAATCACCCCCTGTTGAAAACCACTGCTCTAGGCTATGTGATTTTTCCCAGGCTTATTTTTATTATAATGATGCAGCTAAAATGCAATTTTACCAAGTGAGTCTAACTACAGAAGGCTTCTCAGTGAGTACAACTGACTTTTGGGGAGTTTGGGGGAAGAAATCCTGTCCAAGTAGCTCAAGTAAAAGGAGGGTATCATGAGAATAGGGTCCTCTTGCAATCCAAAGAAGGCTGAATAGGCAAGCTTCAAGGAGGGGTCCCACTGACCCTTCTCTGTCTCACTCTGTTTCTGTTTCTCACTCCAGAGCCCAGTGACACCTGCATCTGCACTTTGTGTCAATTAGTTCAAACTGTCAAGGGACAAATCTGACTGATCCAGCTCATCTTTTCAAGCCACACCATGAGTCGTGCTCTGTTTAGACCAACGGTCAACCTATCCAATCAGCTATATCCAGGGCTGGAAGGAAAGTGGGATCTGGTGCTTCAGAACCTGCCCTTGCGAACAACAGGGGCTGAGACCAGGAAACCCTCCACCTATGGGACCATGGTTTGAGTGCTCAGCAGGTGAATCAAAATACATTCACTATATGATAGAGGTGTGGAGGGGACAAGCACAAAGGTGCAAGACACGGGTGGCCCACTGTCCCAGTTTGTCTAGCACTGGCTCAGTTTTCTTTTTTGAACTAAAAAAAATTTTGTAGTGGTAAAATATGCATAAGAGAACTTATCATTTTAACAGTCTAAGTGTACAGTGGCATTAAGTACGTTCTGTATAGAATATGTATACCAAGTGACACTGTGCTATTAAGTACACTCACATGGTTGTGCAACCATCACAACCATCCATCTCTAGAACGTTTCCATCTTCCCTAACAGAAACTCTGTGTCCATTAAAAAACTCCTCAGTCCCCAAGCCCCTGGCAATCACCATTCTACTTTCCATCTCTAGAAATCTGACTCCTGTAGGCACCACACAAAAGTGGATCATACCGTATATGTCCTTTTGTGTCTGGCTTCTTTCATTCAGCATCATGTCTTCAAGGTTCACCCATGTTGTAACAGGTGTCAGAATTTCATTTCTTTGGAAGGCTGAATAATGTTCCATTTTACGGATATACTACATTTTGTTTATCCATGTATTTGTCGATGGATACTTGGGTTCCTTCCACCTTTTGGCTATTGTGAGTGGGACTGACTCTTTTTTTAAAGAAACTCTAGTATTTTAATCTTAAAATAGGGACTGAAGGTTTCATTGAGCAGATTTCCATATCAAAAGTATCAAGATTATACAGATCTGCTGCAGGACACTGACTGAGCAAAGAGCATTCATAAAATTATACATCTTCTCTTGTTTTTATAGCTTTTTAAAATTTTTTTAGTTTTATTTAGTTAAATAATCTCTCTACCCCATGTGGGGCTCGAACTCATGACCCTGAGATCAAGAGTCGCACGCTCCTCTGACTAAGCCAGCCAGATGCCCCCTTCTTTATAGCTTTATTGAGGTATAGTTGACATACAAAAAAATCATATGTATTTAATATACATTTTAATGAGTTAGGATATACGTATACATCTATGATATCATCACCACCACAATCAAGGAAATAAACATATCTGTCATCTCCAAAAGTTTCCTCGTGTCCCTTCCTTTTCTGTGTGTGTGTTTGTTTGTCTATGTGTGTGTCATGTGTGAAGAATATTCAACAGGAGATCTACCCTCTAGACTTTATAAGTGCATAACACCGTATTATTAACTATAGGCACTATGCTGTAGTGGGTCTCTAGAACTTACTCATCTTGTATAACTGTAACTTTACACCCATTAAACAACAACTTCTGAGAGCCCCATCCCCCTATTCCCTGACAACCACCATTGTATTTTCTGCTTCTATAAATCTGACTATTTTATAGACTCAGGTAAAGTGGGATCACATAGTATTTGTCCTCTGATGACTTATTTCACTTAGCATAAGGTCTTCCAGGGTCCATCCATGTTGTTGCAAATTATAGGATTCTCTTCCTTTTTAAAGGCTGAATAATATTCCATTGCATGTATATACCTCACTTTCTTTGTAAATTTATCTGTTGATGAATATTTGGGTTGTTTCCACATCGTGGCTATTAATGAATAATGCCACCATGAACATGGGATTGCAGATTCTCTCTCCAAGATCCTGATTTAAATTCTTCTGGATATATACCCAGAAATGGAATTGCTGGATCATCTGGTAGCCCTATTTTTTAATTTTTTGAGGAACCTCCATACTCTTTTCCATAGCAGCTGTACCATTTTGCACTCCAGCCAGCAGTGTATGAGGTTCCAATTTCTCCCCATCCTTGCCAACACTTGTTACCTTTTGGTTTTTTGGTAACAGCCATTCTAACGGGTGAGGTGATATCCCATTGCGGTTCTCATGTGGTCTGCAAATATTTTCTCCCATTCCAAGGGTTGCCATTTCTTTCTGTTGATTGTTTCCTTTGCTGTGCAGAAGCCTTTTAGTTTGATGTAGTCCCACTTGTCTATTTTTGCTTTTGTTGCCTGAGTTTTTGGGGTCCTATCATGAAATCATTGCCAAGACCAATGTCATGAACCTCTCCCTCACGCTTTCCTCTAGGAGTTTTACAGTTTCGGGTCTTAAGTTTAAGTCTTTAATCCTCAGTGCTTAGTTTTACCACTAAAAGTCCTGTGTCCCAAGAAACCCCTCAGGCCCAGACAACCTGGGACAGGAACCCACCCTGGACAGGAACCCAGCTAACACACTGGAAGCCAGGACCTCAGCACAAGCAGGTGAGAGTATCACCACCGGGGCAGCTCTGTCCACTCAGAGCATCATTTCCGTGTTCTGGAAAGGTGGCCCCTCCCACACAGCCTCGGAGGACCGAGCAGGCTAAAGAGAGGTGACTCTCAGAGGCCTCCAATGGACTGCCCAGTTCTCAGTGACACAATCCATGTCCAAAGGGGACACCAAAGAGAACTCTCTCTCACACATTCACACGACAGGAGTCAGTTTTGCCTAAACCTGGCCTTATTTACAAATGCAGTGCATCAAAGACCTAACTCTTATAAAGCTAAGAGGGTTTTCCATTAACAAGAAACTTTATTACAATCATGCATTTTCGGTAAATCTGAGATCTGATTCTTCCTTTGTGTTTTCGTGCATTATTTCTTAAACGTGTAGCTGCCAAAGGCATCCCTTTTCTGTATATGTTTTTCACACTGCATTGGTTGTGCAGTGTAAAAACTGAATGCTCAATTTCTGGCATCGGACGCGTTCTTTGGTATGACTGTCGGTATAACCAACAGGGGCTTCTGTTTTTCATGGTCTGTAATGTGGCTTGTTGCGTGGTAAGAACAGGAACAGTAAGTTTTGGGGAGGTGTAATGTTCTATTTGTGTCGGTTTCCCAACTTAAACGCTGACAGATTGGGCATCTTTCAGGTCTGAAATATTTTAGATCTTTGATGACATTGGAGATGGGGAAAGGGAAAGAGAAGTTTTAAAGAAATAAGTACTTTTGTTCTTTAAATCTCACGTTTTAAATTTCAACCGTGCAATACTGGCTTTTATCTACTGGTAGTGTGGGATGCAGGATTTTTTTTTATACACTGCTCAGCTAATTTTTCTATTTTTGTTAAATAAAAATCTTTACCTCCTAAAAAAAAAAAGGTTTCACCAACCAATATTAGGTGAACATGATCAGTGGGGGAAAAAAAAAAAATGAAAAGAGCTCAGTCATGATGATGTGATATTGATCATTGTAAACTGAGTAAACAGGGTCTATTTCTAAAGATCAAACTGCCATAAGTAGCTTCACTAGGAGGATCGGAATCGGCAAGGGGGGCGTTCCTGGTTCCTGCGGGAAGCGTGGGCCTTCTTTACCTTCAGCACACCTTCCAGCTCAACGTGTTAATACATAAGAACACCTACGTAGCAGGGACTGATGATTGATTTTAAATGTTAAATTATGTGTAATGATATTTCCGAGGATAAAAGCTTCCCCTGGGACCGAACCACGGGGCGCTTGTATAGCCCGCCGCAGGATGTCGGCAAATGCTCTTGTTGGTACAAGTAGAGTGCAGGGGTTGTCCCTGCCCCCCTGAACTCTTAAATTAGACACAGTGGCCTTCTGGCAGGGGTGTGTGCTGCTGGAGCTTCCCAGAAATCATCTCTTTTTTTCCCAATAAAAGTCCTGATTTCCCCCATTATAAGGGGCATAGGATCTTTATAATACGTAAGGTGATGGCTTATATTTTTGCTTTCACTACAAAAATACATATTTAAGATTCAAACTTTCTTTATTTTTAAATTTCTTAGAGTTTTTCTTAAAAGATTTATTTATTCAACACAGAGAGAGAGAGAGCACAAGCAGGGGGAGCAGCAGGGGCAGAGGGAGAAGCAGGCTCCCCGCTGAGCAGGGAGCCCAATGCGGGGCTCGATCCCAGGACCCCGGGATCATGACATGACGCTTAACGACTGAGCCACCCAGGCGCCCCTAAATTTCTTAGTTTTTAATGTAAAAGTAATCCACGTACAGGTTTAAAATATCAAACTATGCAGAAGATTATGCAGTGAAAAGTAAGTCTCCCTTCTCCCCTGACCCTCAGTCTGCATTTCTCCTTCCTAGAGGAGACTGGCTACCATTTTTATGAATATCTTTCCAGAAATAGTCTATGCAAAGACAAACAGATCTGTAAATTGAGGGTCCCCACTTTTACAAAAATGGTTGCATGCTATACACATTGTTCTGCATCTTGCTTTTTTTAAAATTGAGATTTTAAAAAGAACTGTAGATGCACATGCAATTATAAGAAACAACCCAGAGAGATCCATGTACCCTTTACCCAGTTCTCCCCAGTGGTAACATCTTGCAAAACTGTTCTATGCTATTGCAACCAGGATATGGACATCGATACATTTCATCCACATAATTCAGATTTCACTTTTCCTTGTGCTCCTTTATGTGTATTCAGCTCTGAACAATCTTACCACATGTGCAGATTCATATATTCACCGCCACAGTCAAGACAGAACAGCTCCGTCACCACAAACATATCTTTTGGGGATGCTTTTATAACCATACCCATCTCCCTCCCAGCCCCTTCCTCATCCTGAACCCCTGGCAAACTACAAATCCATTCTCCATTTCTAATATTTTGTCTTTTCTTTTGGTTTTATTTTTTTCATACATTACAATTCTATTTTTGTGTATACATTCAGTCACTGAATTTCTAGGCCAGGTTCGGGTAACTGAAGGGCCTTTATAATTAGCTTATATTGTCTAGATCCAAGGTATGCTGCAAACATAGTCTGGAGCAAAATGGGAAATAACCTCTTTCTAAAGACAGGCTTAGAAATTCTAGTCCAGTAAGTCAAGATGTTTCCTTTCTCTGGTAGCGGGGCTGACTTGTATCTGGCTGCTAGGTCACCATTCATAGGTATAGCCAAGATAACAGGGTACAGAGCACCAGAAATGAGACCAACCAATCCACCCCGTGTTATGGTACAGGTTTCACAATTCAAATCACCTGTATTCAAAGGTAAACTTATAAAACCTTTGTAAGATATGAGCGCAGTCACAAATGGGATCACTGCCCTTGGTAAGCCAGCGGCTATATGAGCCTGTCACATTTAGGATGCGTTGAAAAAGACTATTTGCTATTAGACCACAGAGACCAGCATTAAGTCCAACATATGTTGATCCATGTTCAAACAGATTCCTTTCTGCTTCTGGGAGTTGGTTAATTTTTCTGGTTATGATATTGAAAATTAAGTCTTCCTTGACAGGATCATCCGGTTCATGATTTTCCATCTTGAGCCTTAAAATATTTTTCAATAATAGACACCTTTTTTTCCGGGACGCCGGTACCTTATGCTCTCCTCGCAGCAGTCGGTGCCTCCACCCGGCCTCGGCGACCACGATGGGGCTCGCTCCAACCTTTGCTCACCTACCCTGAGTGCAGCCATCTCTGGCTGACACGTGACTCGAGTCCTCTTTTCTTTTAATTTTAATTTTAATTTTTTAAAGCAATCTCTACACCCAGTGTGGGGCTCGAACTCACAACCCCGAGATCAAGAGTTGCATGCTCTACTGACTAAACCAGCCAGGTGCCCCCAAAATTTTGTCTTTTCAAAAATGTTATGTAAGTGGAAGCATACAGTAAGTAACCTTTGGTATTGGCTCTTTTTCTCCAAGCATAATTTCCTGGAGATTCATCTAAAGTGTTGTATGTCTGAGCAGTTCATTCCTTTTTTTTTTTTTTTAAGGTTTTATTTATATATTTATTTATTTGAGAGAGAAAAAGAGCACGTGGGTGGGGGGGAGATAGGAGGGGCAGAGGAGAGGGACAAGCAGACTCCCCACTGAGTGTTGAGCCCAATGCAAGACTCGATCTTCTGACCCTGATATCATGACCTGAGCCGACATCAAGAGTTCATAGCTTAACCTGACTGAACCACCCAGGCACCCCAATTTGTTCCTTTTTATTGCTGAGCAGTCTCCCCCAGTATGGATGTACCACAGTTTACTTAGCTGTTAACCTGTTGGAAGACGTCTGGGTAGTTTTCAGTGTGGGGCTCTTATCAATCAAGCTGCTATGAACATTCATGCACAAGTTTTTGTGTCAACATACGTTTTCATTTCTTTTGGGTAAATGCCCAAGAGTATGATTGTTGGGCCATATGGTAATTTTATGTTTATTTTATAAGAAATTGCCAAACTTCTCGGACTCCCTGCTCAGCAGGGAGTCTGCTTCTCCCTCTGATCCTCCCCCCTCTCATGCTCTCTCTCTCTCTGTCTCATTCTCTCTCTCAAATAAATAAATAAAATCTTTAAAAAAATAAATAAATAAATAAAAGAAATTGCCAAACTTCTATTTTAACCACTTTACATTTCCATCGGCAACCCAGTTTCTTTGCATCCTCGCCAGCATTTGGTGTTTGTCATTACTTTTTCTGCATATAGGGAGTTTTATTGCTTCCTTTCTAAGCTATATGTCTTCTGTTTCTTTTTCTTGCCTTTTTACAGTGTTGTTGTTGTTGTTGTTGCTTCACTTAAGAACATAACTTTCAGGGGGTACCTGGGTGGCTCAGTTGGATAAGCGTCTGACTCTTGATTTCAGCACAGGTCATGATATGTGGGTTGTGAGATTGAGCCCCGTGTTGGGCTCTGCGCTGAGTGAGGAGTCTGCTTGAGGATTCTCTCTCTCTCTCCCTCTGCCCCACCACCGCTTTCTCTCTCTCTAAAATAAATAAATAAATCTTTAAAAAAATTTTAAAAAGAACATAACTTTCAAGTCATGAGATTTTCCAGCTGAGGATTTTCCTCCTTTTTATTTTCTACTTTTTTTTTAATGGGGAAAAGTTGGTGTCAAAATCAAGAGGTTCTGCAATTTCTCTAGCATCAGTGACCAGTGTTCGATAAACATTATCATTGGTTTTCTTCAAAGAATTTCTTAATTCCTTTGATGCTATGAAGAGCATTATACACACTGAATTTGATTCCTGCATCATTTGGCTTATATCACTAATTTTACTTAATCTCTCACCTAGAATAGTGTCAAGTAAATAAAATTTAATCATTTCAGAAGTATACATTTGGCTTGCATTCTTTATCAATTAGCATTATCTTTATCAATAAAATCATCAATGGTTTAAAGAATAAAACTTGGATATCCTGTCAATCAGTAATATGGATCTGCCTCATTCTTTTTAATGGTTCCATAGTGTTCCATGGTAAAATCGCCTTAATTTATTTTACCAGTGTCCTACCAATAGGCTTTTACTTGACTCTAATCTTTTACTATTATTAGGAACAACACTTCAATAAATGTCTTTGTACATATCTTTTCACACATGCACAGGAAACTACAGGAAAAAAATCCTAGAAATAGAATTATTACATTAAAAACTATATTCACTTTATATCTTGATAGTGGCTGAATTATCCTCCAAAGAGGTTGAACCAATTTATAGTCATATTCAACACAGTGTCTTCTCAAATTTTTAAAATCTTTGCCAATCTGATAGGTAAAAAAGGGATTTTGTTTGTCGTAGTTGCTGACTTTTAAGATGAGTTTAAACTTTGCTTAAAATGAAATAAAATTTAGGGGTGCCTGGGTGGCTCAGTCGGTTAAGCGTCTGCCTTCGGCTTAGGTCATGATCCCAGGGTCCTGGGATTGAGCCCCACATCGGCCTCCCTGCTCAGCAGCAAGTCTGCTTCTCCCTCTCCCTCTGTCCTACCCATCCCACCACTCGTGCTCTCTCGTGCTCTGTCTCTCTCAAATAAATTAAAAAAATGTTTTTTAAAAAATGAAATCAAATTTATACAACTGAAAAGTGACTTTCCAAAAATAGAAGAGTACTACATGATCTTTTCATATATCAAAATCAGATAATATTACTATCTTTTATGCAAGTCAATGCTCCAGGCTGTTATTTTTAAAACAACAAAGGGCTCATTACACAATTCTTTCATGTATATGGAGGGAGCTTTAGCTGAAAGACTTCAGCAAATGGTATATGCCAATGAGTCAAGCTACTGTCTTCAAGTAGCTTGTGGTCTAGCAGTCGGGTTCCAAATAATTTCATTGTACTATGGTAGGTATCACTGTTTCCCATGGATGCTCTCTGTAGTAAAGATTGAAAAAAAAGGAGCTAAGCTGCACCTGGAGGTTAGAGAAGGCTTTGAGCTGAGGTGAGAAGTAAATAAGGAGTGGAGGCTAGGCCGGGTACAGCGAGGAGGGTATGGCACTCTAAGCAGAGGGAACGGCATAGGCAAAGACATTGAGGCATGAGCAAACAAGCTTGGGGAGTGAGAATACCAGAAATTCAGCATTTCTAGAGGGCCAGGCAGAGGATTAGGCCAAAACCTCAAGCAGGAGCCCAGTTAGAAGCAAAGATTTAAGCTTTCTCCTACAGGTTATAGGAACCACTGATGGCTGTAAGGAGAAAATGATCAGATTTGCATTTTCATTGCTTACTCTTTCCGTGTTGTGCAAACCTGGATATACAGGTAGTCAGATCATTACGCCTTTTTGGGAATGCCTAAAATATTTCATAGTACTAGAGACCAAATGTGGTTATGCCTTAACATTTCTTCTAATTATGTCCTTGCCCTTTGTATTAAAAACCACCACAAACCTAGCGGCTTACAACTACACCAAGCCTGTTATGTTTCAGTTCTGGAGGACACAAGTCTGAAACGGGTCCCATAGGGTTAGAGCCAAGATGTCAGCTGGACCCTGTTCCTTCTGAAGGCTCAAAAGGAGAATCTGTTTCCTTGGGTTTCCAGCTTCTGCATTCCTTAGCTCATCACCCCTTCTCCCACTTAAAGAGCCAACAGAGCAGCATCTTGAAATCTCTGACACTCTCTGTGGCCTCGCTACGTCACTTATGAAGATCCTTGTGTTTGCACTGGGTTGGCCTGAATCATCCAGCATAATCTCCCTATCTCAAGGTCAGTTGATTGACAACCTTATTTCCCCCTTGCCATGGAACATATTTCCAGTTTCCAGGAATTAGGTCTTGATGTGTTTGGGGGGGGGGTGTCAATATTCTGATTACCACACCAGCCATCCAACATTAAATTTTTCTATTCAAACTGTGGTAAATGAGACATGACATAAAATTTACCATTTTTAAAAAGCTTTTATTTGGGAGAAGAACCATGAGAGACGATGGACTCTGAAAAACAAACTGAGGGTTCTAGAGGGGAGGGGGGTGGGAGGATGGGTTAGCCTGGTGATGGGTATTGAGGAGGGCACGTTCTGCATGGAGCACTGGGTGTTATGCACAAACAATGAATCATGGAACACTATATCTAAAACTAATGATGTAATGTATGGGGATTAACATAACAATAAAAAAAAATTTAAAAAAAAAAAAAAAAGCTTTTATTTATCTATTTGACAGAGAGAGACACAGTGAGAGAGGGAACATAAGCAGGGGGAGTGGGAGAGGGAGAAGCAGGCTTCCCGCGGAGAAGGGAGTCCAATGCGGGGCTCGATCCCAGGACCCCAGGACCATGACCTGAGCCCAAGGCAGATGCTTAATGACTGAGCTACCCAGGCACCCCAAAATTTACCATTTTTCAGAGGACTGTCAGTGGGATTAAGTACATTCATGGTGTACAACCATCACCACCATCCAGCTCCACAACTTTATCTTTCCAAACCGAGTCTCTATACCCATTAAACATTAACTCCCCATTCTCCCCTCCCCTTAGCTCCTGGCCACCACCATTTGACTTGCTTTGTCTATGAATTTGACTACCCTAAGTACTTTATTTTTTATTTATTTTTTTAAGATTTTATTTATTTATTATTTTGAGAGAGAGAGCATGCACACAGAGGGAGAGGGAGAAGCAGGCTCTCCGCTGAGCAGGGAGCCCAATGTGGGGCTTGATCCCAGGACCCTGAGATCATGATCTGAGCCGAAGGCAGACATTTAACTGACTGAGGCACCCAGGCGCCCCTAGAAAGAAATTTTAAAATATTCTAAAACCTTAGTAGCTTAAACAAATATTTTTTTAATTTTAATTTTTTTAAAGATTTATTTTTAAGTAATCTCTACATCCAACGTGGGGCTTGAACTCACAACCCTGAGATCAAGAGTCACACGCTCTACTGACCAAGCCAGCCAGGTATCCCTTAAAACAACAATTTGTATCTCAGTTTTGTGAATCACGAATTCAGACAGGACCTAGTCAAGCAATTCTTCTGTTTCCTATAACGTTGACAGAAGTCGCTGGCTGGTATTCAGCTGACAGATGGACTGGTTTGGAGGGTCCAAGTTGGCTTCATGGTCATGTCTGCTGAGCACCTGGGTTGGGGTGGCTGGAAGGCTGAGCTCAGCTGGGAGTGCCCACCAGAGCATGTCCATGGAGTCTTTCTACCACAATGGCTCAAAGTGGTCCGTTTTCTGATATAATGCTCATCATCTGAAAGCAAGTGTTTAGGTAAACAGGACAGAGGCTGCATTACTTTTTATGACCTTGCTTCAGAGTCACAGAGCATCACTTCCATCACATATTGCTTGAACTAGTCACAAAGCCCTACCATATTTTAAAAAGTTGAAGCTATGTCTTAAAAGTTGCCATGAGACCATTGGGCCCTCCAGCCACAAATTATTTACTTTTCTTTCACTTGCAAAAGACACGCACCCTTTTCCAGGACTTCTGCAAAATCTCATCCCATTATGACATCAGGATCAGGTTCTTCAAGAGATGCCTTTCCTTATCCTCGGTGACTTGTGAAGCTTCTGTTGGACCACATCCTTAGGAGTAGAAGCATACCTCCGAGATATTACAGGTTCAGTTCTGACCACCCCAAAAGAGCGAGTCAAATGAATTTTTTGGTTACCCAGTGCATAGAACATTTATATTTACACTATACTGTAGTCTATTAAATGTGTAATAGCATTATCTAAAGAATGTATTAATTAAAAAATACTTTATTGCTAAAAAATACTGACCATCATCTGAGCTTTCAGCAAGTCACAATCACTGATCACAGATCACTGTAACAAATATAATAATAACGAAAAAATTTGAAATATTGTGATAATTACCAATATGTGACACAGAGACATGAAGTGAGCAAATGCTGTTGGGAGAATGGCACCAACAGACTTGCTTAATGCAGGGTTGCCATAAATCTTCAGTTTGCAAAAAAACAAACAAACAACAATCTCTGCAAAGCACAATAAAATGAGGTATACCTGTATTAGAAGCACTGCTGTCTAGCTGAGAGGAGCTATAAATCATGCCCTTAAGACTCTCAGAGAGCTTTTTGTACACCTGAGTGGATTACAAAGAACCATCTTGTGTTTCTGAGGTCATAAACATACATCTTACAGTCAGGTACCAGATTCCTCCAAACAGTGTTTTATTGGTTGGTGCCCTTGTAGAATGGTCCACATTCTGACTTTGTCTACTTGTTTCCTCTTGGTATCTTTCTCACAGCGCCCCCACCCCCAACCCAACTCCCATATTTCCCGTGACGTCTAGACGCTTGCTTGGATTCAGGTTGGTATCATAGGTGAGTCAGTACACATACTGCAGAGATTGTCCCACTGTTCGTATGTTAGGTTTGAGCCCTTCCGTATGGTGGTGACTAGCAGATCTCTCCACTGTAAAAGTTCCTTTTCCTCTTTGTGATTAGCGTGTAATATACGGGGTAATACTGTGAAAAATATGGAATGCCTCACAAATTCACATCATCCTTGTAAGGGTCCATGCTAATCTTTCTGACATCCTCCCAATTTTACTCTGTGCTCTGCAAGTAAGCCCTGGCCTTTAAGGTTAAATAAAGTCATAGGGGTGGGGCCCTAATCCAATAGTACTGGCATCCGTATAAGAGGAGGAAGAGAGGGGCGCCTGGGTGGCTCAGTCAGTTAAGCATCCAACTCTTGATTTCAGCTCAGGTCATGATCTCAGAGTCGTGAGATCGAGCCCCTCATCAGGCTCCATGTTCGCCATGGAGTCTGCTTGTCCCTCTCCCTCTGTTCCTCTTCTCTCTCTCTCTTTCTCTCTCTCAAATAAATAAATAAAATCTTTAACTAAAAGAAGAAGAGGAAGAGACAGCAAGGAGTGCATGCACAGAGGAAAAGCCATGTGAGGACACAGCAAGAAGGTGGCCATCTGCAAACCAAGGAGAAGAGCCTCAGGAGAAACCAACCCTGCTGACACCTTGATCTTAGACTTATAGCCTCCAGGCCTATGAGAAAAATTTCTGTTGGTTAAGCCATCCAGTCTGCAGTATTTTGTTATGGTGGTCCTAGCAAACTCATACACAGTTCTTAGAAGACACCTAAGACTTAACGAGGAATTTAGAATTTATTCTGTAACCAACAGGGGGTGATTTGGGTTGTAAGCTGGGAGTAACAGGATCAGATCTTTTGGACAGGAAGATCACTGCCAGAGAAGCACAAAGGAACTTTGGAGCAAGGAGAGAGTAGAGACAGAGAAAAAAACAGTCAGGAGGGATTTTAAGAGTATGGGTGAGAAATGATGAGGACTTGAACAAAAGCCATTGGACAGACAAAGCAATGGTAAGAAGGTAGAATCAGCAGAATGTATTGACCAGTTGGACATGGGGAAGCAAGAAAGGAAGCAATACTGAATTCTCCCAGGTTCCTGATTGGGTAGTGATTGTAGTACACATTTATTTGTTTCCTACCCAGCCTCCCCCATCCTAAGAACACTCCAGAATTGACCCCAAACCTTCCCTATTGTGCAGCCCATGTGCTTTGGGGAAGCTCACCCTATCTCCACTAATGGTGGGCTTGGACTGACTTATACTAATTAGCACATTCCATTGGTCTGGCTATAGTTTTGGGTTCAGGAGTGAGCATGTGGTCTAAACATGGCAATGAAGGGGAATGTCAGAACTCTCAATTGGAAGGCTCAGACTGAATGCTCTCCCCAACTGAACAAGAACAAGGAAGCTTGTAGGCCTGACTTAACTGGCAAACATTTTGTGACCCCAGGGGAATGAGCCATACACTGGAGCTGACTATAGGCAGAGCAAAGCAAAGATAGATCCCCAGAGACACCCTTGGGCTGTTGGATCAACTGACCATGAAGTCCTGGGCTCTCCAGTTATGGAGTCTAGAAATCCCCTGATGTTTAAGCCGGTTTGAATTGAATTTTGCTGTTCCTTGCCAGATAGATACAGGTAATCAGGTGAATGGTGGAGCCATTAACTCGAATATGCAAGGCAAAAGGAGGGGCCCCTTTGAAAGGAAAGAACTTTCATCTTGAACCTTCACAATCTTACCTCTTCGCTCAGAGTTGATCCTTGGGTCTGGAATGACCCCCTTCTCACATCTGTGGGCCTGCTAAAAAAGTCCTCCTCACACCCAGAGGCCCCATTCTTAGGCACCTTCCTTTGTAAAGCCTTCGTGAACCCCTATTCTGTCCAGGTCAGAATTCACCACTCTTTCTGAGATTCCATAATATTTTGGACACAGTTCTATCATAGCTTTTTATCAACTCATGTTACTATTTCCTCCACTGGGCGCCAACCTCCTAGACAGTCCAGGACACGTCATATTCTTCTTCATGTCCACACCAGTAGCCCTGCAGCCTCCGAGCATCTCGATGAATAAATGATAGCTCTTCTTCCCCATATTCTTCTCATACTAATGAATTTACCTGCCACTCCACCCACTTTGGACTGAGGGGAACTCTGGCTATGAGATCATGGATTAAATTATATATAAAAAAAGTTGAAAATATAGGAACGTGAGGAAGGGGTATTTTTATGGAGCTGGGAATACAGAAAAAGAAAAGTTGGATAAAACAAGTACCTCAATTATAACGATGTGATCACTGCTCCTTTGCCAAGTTAGGAGGGTGACACACACACTGAATCTCTCTGGATATATGAGATGGGTTTACAATGTCTCCTAGTACTGCTGAAGACTGTGGGAAGAATCTAAAATTGGCACTACCCACACATAAGTTCGCATCATGCCTATCAGTTTATTTTGATCTCATTGAAGGCGTTTTGGAGCAGTGCTCAAGAAATAGCTCAACCAAAAGAACATTTAAATTATGTAAAAATGAGCTCCAGTGATTTAAATCCATTAACCTTACATAATAAAATTTCAAACATAGTACTGTAATTTCAAAATACGAAAAAAAAAAAACCCTTTAATAATTTGAACTCAGAGGAGATAAGTTGTATCTGAATCTTCGCGGAAAAAAGTTGAAGAATACCGATCTTCCTCTACAAGTCCATTTGGAAATGTGAATTGCCGGGGAGGCAAGTGTAGCCAAGCCTAGATCGATGAGGATAATAATGAATGATGATAGCCTTGAGCCTCAGAGTGTGTGCTATGTGCCAGGTGTTATTTGAGGTGCAGAGGACACAGCAGTGAACAGACACATCTGAATAATGATGGTGAGAAGGACATTTACTGAGCCCTTGCTATGTATGGGCCAGGCCCTGAGCTAAGTGCTCTGCGTATATTGGCTCATTCATTCCACTCCTACCATTATTGTCCCCATTTTACAGGTGCAAAAACTAAGCTTCAGATAGGTAACTTCTCCAAGGTCACAAAGCCAACTGAAGTGGTGCAAGTAGGACTCTATCCAGGCCTGTTGGATTCCAGAAGTCACACAGCAGTTAAGTATAAACGGTTGCTGGAAATGTTCCATGGGTAGGGGGCTAAGCCATTTTAAGTCCTGTTCGCTCCTTTTGCTTACACATTCCATATTTACAGTTGGCGTGAAGGTAAAATTCAGTATAGTTCTACCAAAACTTCAACAACTTTAAATCAGGGGAGCTCAACCAATGAGTTTCAACTTAAGTTCACGAATCTAGAAGATTATGCAACCTAATCTGTACCTTGGCAAACTATTTTTACCATTTTTTTTCTTTTTTTTTTTTTTTAAGATTTTATTTATTTGACAGAGAGACACAGCGAGAGAGGGAACACAAGCAGGGGGAGTGGGAGAGGGAGAAGCAGGCTTCCCGCGGAGCAGGGAGCCCGATGTGGGGCTCGATCCCAGGACCCTGGGATCATGACCTGAGCCGAAGGCAGACGCTTAACGACTGAGCCACCCAGGCGCCCCTATTTTTACCATTTTTTTTAAAAAAAGATTATTTATTTTAGAGAGAAAGTGTGTGTGCATGAGTGGGGAGAGGGGCAGCGGGAGAGCGAGAGAATCTCAAGCAGACTCCCTGCTGAGCATGGAGCCCGATTTGGGGAGATCACGACCTGAGCCAAAATCAAGAGTCGGATGCTTAACTGACTGAGCCACCCAGGCACCCCTATTTTTTTTTACCACTTTAATTCAGTGTTCTCCGTGTTTCACTACTACCCTTTGTGACTTTCATAATATGTGCATACCACATGTACTATTATTTACTTAAGATTGATTCATTGTTTTTTGCTTAATGTTTTAAAGGAAAATAATATCACCACTCTAAATAAAGAACCACTAATTCATTCAACAAATATTTATGAAGTGCGTAATATGCACGAGGAAGTAGGGATATAGTAATTAAAAATACACCTCAGGGGCGCCTGGGTGGCTCAGTTGGTTAAGCGACTGCCTTTGGCTCAGGTCATGATCCTGGAGTCCCAGGATCGAGTCCCGCATCGGGCTCCCTGCTCGGCAGGGAGTCTGCTTCTCCCTCTGACCCTCCTCCCTCTCATGCTCTCTGTCTCTCATTCTCTCTCTCTCAAATAAATAAATAAAATCTTTAAAAAAAAAATTAAAAAAAAAATACACCCCAGGAATCCCTGCCCTCGTGGAGCTAATGTTCAAGTAGGGGTGACGGATAAGAAACAAGTTAAAAAAGTAATATATATAGAACATAAGAGAGTGATAGTCCTAAAGGGAAAAAAAAAAGAGAGAGAGAGAGAGGGTCAGTCAGGGAGGGCTAAAATTTTGGATAAGGTGGTGAGGGAGGCCTCACTGAGAAGGTGACTTTTGAATACAAAGACCTGAAAGGGACCACCCACGTGGAAATCCAAGAGAAAGGCAATCCAGGGGGTGGAAACAGACAGTGCCAAGCCCTGAGAAATCAGTGTGCCTGCAGCTTTCAACCATAAGGAGGTCATGGGCAGAGGCAAGACTAGACAGGAAACTGTTGCAAAAATCCATGCAAGAGATGATGTTGGTGTGGACCACAGTGATGAGAAATAATCAGATTGCTGATGGACCAGTTATAGAGTATAAGAGGAGATGAATAAAGAAAAACCCTAGAACTTTTGACCTAGGAAGCAGCTGGAAGGATGGAGTCCAATATATTTCTTCTTCTTTTTTTTTAATCCCTCCATAGATCCTCCCCCATCCCCCGGATCTGGATTTCTGTCACTTGCGTCACAGTCTCCCCACTCAGAGGAAGAAATTTAGAAAGAACCAGTATATTAAAAAAAAAAGATTTAAAGTTGCTTTTGGTTTTGCTGATCTAAAGTCTGTGTGTGTCCCACGGTTCTAGGACTCTGCAATCTTGATGACACTGGGAAAGTTAGTATTGTTTTTTTTTTTTTTTTTTTTTCAGGAATCCAGCAGACACCTTTGGAATACTGAAATTCTGTATAAGGTAAATACATTGAACACACTCTGAATATCATAAATATGCTGAAATTCTGTCTAGTGCAATTCTGGTTCATAGATTGATTGGCTGGGTAGTAAGGAACATAAGCTTTCGGAGAGAAAAGAAACATTCCTGGCTCTTAAAATATAGGCTATAAACAGATCTATATTTGACAAACTATGTACCACTTGTGTCAAGTGAATTAATGCAATTGTTTAGCATCATAAGCTCAAACTTTAATTTCACTTTTTCTGGCTTACTCAGTAGTTCAAAAAGAGGATAGATTAAACAGAGCAAAAATACACAAGCAGTGAATGAGTTTCATGGTGAGCCAAGACATCATGGAAGAAAAACAAGGTAATCTGGTTTTATCTTAAACACTGGCCTGTTACTTTAGTATTAAAATAGCTGTGGTATTTTTTGGTTTAGAGCCAATGGTCTCTGTACAAAAATAATGCCTTTCTTGGCACTGATAAATCATTAATCATCCATCTTAACGGTTTCAACATCAAAAATAGCTTACTGGCCTTGTCAGTAAATAACCTGCATTGCCTTCAATTAGACAAATTAACATATTCACTGTATTGACCCTACAGTCATTTCATGAAATTATAAATATTGACTATGAATTATGTTTACTTTTACATCGGATAGTGTAGCAAACTGAACATTTAAAATATGATAAATTTAAAGGCTCTCCTGTAACTACCTCTAAATAGAACCTTAACTGAAGGTTCAAGGTGGTTTCTCCGCAGGGCTGCAGACCTACCTGTCTAGAGGCTCCTAGACTCCATCGTAAGTGCCATACCAACTCATCTGTTACCCCAAATTGCCCATATTCCTGTGCTCTGTATTTCTGTTAGTGACATCTCCATCCACTTGGTCAACCAGGTTAAAAACTTGAATCACCTTTGACCCCTCTCTGCCCTTCACTTCCTATATCCAATTAGTTGCCAGGTATTGCTTTTGACTGTTTGGTTAACGGAAAGTGTGTTCACAGACAAGTTGTTTGTTACTCTAGGAATTAGCTCACCCAAAGAGGACAGCTCCTGGGCCCGGGGGGGGGGGGGGGGCTAAATCCCCAAGATGTCACAGCATCTTAAAAAGCAGGGAATAAGAAACATGATTAATACACATCTCCCTTCCCATGAACCCTTTGCTCATAGCTCTACTAACCCCAGAAAATGCCCTTCTGTATGAAGTTCTACAGCGCATCTCTCAACACTGCCACTGCCCACACCTGTGAATGAAGAGCTACCAAGTCTGGTAGCATGTAACTATAAACCGTAAACATAAAACTGCCAGTTATTTTACCAGCAAAAATAGGTTTATTTGGAAATAGCAGAGAATGGCCATCCAGCGCAAGCAACCTATGGCAAAACCAAAGACAAGATCAGAGAACACATGAGACTTGGCTCATTTATGGAGGAGAGGGGCACTTGGGGAAGCTGTTATAAACAAGAAGTCCATTAGAGTAAAACAGGAGTTCAACGTACAGTGGCTTCTCATTGGCTGAGTTGTGGCTGTTTCTCATTGGCTGGGCCTTTGGAGGAAAGAAAACCTTTCTTCCTCTTGCTAAGGTAGTAAAATTGTATCCATGTGCAAGGTCCTTCTCTCCCTGTTGGATTTGTAATTGGCAAAGAGTGGTAGGGCATGAGAGCTCCCCCTGCTGAATCTCCCAACTCCATCTTAGTGAGGTTTCTCTTTATTAATTTTTACATAACCATGATCCCTTCCCTACCCCTTTCCCCCAACTAGACAAGCGATTGCACCTGACACGGGAACCCATCCAATCTATAGGGTAGCAGGCAACATATGACTGTTACGACCTTCTTCAAAAAGACAAACTGGGCCAATCAGATTTCCTCTTTTAAGGTTCAAATTAAGGCCATGAAAGGAGATTTCCAGCGGATGGTAAGGTGAACTGGGAGGCCCTGAAGTAAACTCAGGACCTTCGTGAGCCAGACATAGCCCAGTGCTTTCCCCCTCTCTCCTCCTACTCCATCCCTTACCCATGCCAAAATACTACAAATAGTCCATAACTCTCTGGGTCTAGTGCTGGAGGTTTTGTTTTGTAGAAAATAGGTCTGACTTGATCAAGCCTTAGACGGAGACCACAATGATGCCCTTTTATGAGACCCCAAATGTGTTGCAGTGTTTTTAACTTCATGTAAACATTTAAAGGACCACATAAACAATCTAGTACAAATGCATCCAGCAACTTCAATGGGCATTTCCAGCTCCTTTAATTAAGGCTCCCACACTGAGCTCACACTCCGCGCGGAAGAAATCTTCCGGGGGCGGGTGGGGTACTGCGCCCCGCCCCTAATCACGTGGGACCAAGTCCGCAGGTTGTCGATTGCTTCTGCCTGGGCAAACCCTCCGGGATCGATTGCTCCGGTCTGGCCCGTCCCCGGAGCGGGAAAATTTTCAATCCAGCCTGGCGGCCGCAGCAAACCCCACACCTTTCACAACCCTGACCTGCGTCCGCTTTTTCAGGCTTTTACATCCCGGACTCCCGGCATCCCACTAGTGGAAGCGGAGAAGTTCAAGCCGCCGCCGCTGCCATGTCCGAGGCTTATTTCCGGGTGGAGTCGGGTGCGCTGGGGCCTGAGGAAAACTTTCTGTCCTTGGACGACATCCTGATGTCCCACGAGAAGCTCCCGGTGCGCACAGAGACCCCCATGCCTCGCCTCGGCGCTTTCTTCCTGGAGCGGAGCGGAGGGGCCGAGACTGACCACGCGATCCCTCAGGTAATCCTTTAGGCGCGGGTTCCACCTGAAAACACTACAATTCCCGGTGGGCCTCGCGGCCGCGCCCGACCCGCGCTGCCTCTTGGGATTTGTCGTTTTAGGGGGAAGCTGGGATGTACGCACACACGAGTTTTATTGGCGGGTCTCAGCGCGCTGAAGTGGTTTCTTAGCTTTCGCCTCCTGTGTGAAACCAAATTTATGCTAGGTGGTCTCATTTCATTTTTGAAACTGTCCAAATTGAACAGTGCCCCCAGCCGCCCCGTCCTGTGTCGAAGGCTTAAGGATTGGCTACTACTGACCGCTTCAGGATCGGGGTTCTGAGCCTGTTTGGCTTCTGATACGTCTGGGAACCGCAAATTGCTAGATTGATTCCTGCGCAATGATGACGGTATCGGCAACTGTCTACCGAGGGCTTTAGTGCCGGCGTGGATGGGGTGGGGGAGGAAATTTTCCCATCTGTTACCCCTTTAATCCTTCAACGACCCTATAGTTAGATAGGGTTACGCACTAGGAATCTGAAGCTCAGAAAGGTTGTGTACCTTGCCCAGGGTCCCACTGCAAATGGTGAGCTTGGGATTGGAGCCTGGAGCTGTGGGACTTCACACGCACGTCGGTCCCAGGAACGGGCTCGTCATGGTTATTTTGTTACCTCCTCTTTAACCTACATTTTGTTTGGAAGGGTGTGTTAGTTTGGCGTGTTTGTTTTAGTTTTTATCAAAGTAATGCATGTACAAAGTGTTTTTTTTTTAAGATTTTATTTATTTATTTGACAGAGAGAGACACAGCGAGAGAGGGAACACGAGCAGGGGGAGTGGGAGAGGGAGAAGCAGGCTTCCCGCTGAGCAGGGAGCCCGATGCGGGGCTCCATCCCAGGACCCCAGGACCCCGGGATCATGACCTGAGCCGAAGGCACACGCTTAACGACTGAGCCACCCAGGCGCCCCTGCATATACAAAGTTTTAAAGGTCAAATGGTACCAACAAATGTATAACAAAAAATAGTGGGCCCTGCCTTGCTTTCCCCCACTTTTCCTTGCTCCACCCAGTCTGTCGACTTTTTAAATAGTTTCTTTAGGATTTGCCTCTGTGTTTCTAAATAATAGTCTTAAGCTTGTTTTCTTGTCTTAAAAAATTAAGACATCATTTCTGGGCTTTGCATTATAGTAGATAAGGATTTTGTTCTCGTACATACTGCTGAACAGAGATGTGCTGCGCATACTTTATTCATATTGCCTTCGTTTTACCAAATGTCCTTTTTGTGTTCCGGGATTCCATCCAGGCCACCCCATTGCATTTAGTATCCCATCTCCTTAGGCTGCTCTTGGCTGTGACAGTTCATCAGATTTTCCTTGTTTTTAATGACCATGACAGTTTTGTGGGGTGCTGGTCAGATAATTTGTGGAATGTTCCTCAGTTGGGATTTGTCTGATGTTTCCATCATGGTCAGACTGCAGTGACGGTTTTTGAGGAAGATCACAGAGGTAAAGTGCCATTTTTATGGCATCATATCAAGGGCGCATACTGTCGGCATGGCTTATCACATTGATAGGAACCTCGATCACCTGGCTGAGGTAGTGTTTGTCAGGATTCTTCACCATAAAGTTACTTTTTTCCAGGGCGCTTGGGTGGCTCAGCTGGTTAAGCATCCAACTCTTGATTTCGGCTCAGATCATGATCTCAGGGTCATGGGATTGAGCCCAGAGCTGGGCTCTGTGCTCGGAGTGGAGCCTGCTTAGGATTCTCTCCCTCTCCCTCTGCCCCTCCCCACCTCTGTCTCTCTTTCTCCCCTGCTCTCTCCTTCGCAAAAAAAAAAAAAAAAAAAGTTACTTTTTTCCACCTTTCCATACTGTTCTCTTTGGGAGGGAGTCATTATGCACAGCCTCACATAAGGAATGGGGAGTTAGGCTCTATTTCTTTGAGGGCAGAGTGTCTACATAAATTATTTGGAATTCTTCTGTGTGGGAGATTTGTGTAGGAAGGTTTTTAATGATATATTTAATTTCATTCCTAGATGTAGGACTATTCAGATTTTCTGTTTCTTCCTGTGTTTCTCTTGGTACATTGTTTTCTCCCCTAGGAATTTGACGATTTCATATAAATTTCCAAATGTAACAGTATAATGTTCAAAATATCCTTTTACTATCTTTCTTTAATCTGTAGGATTATATTGGTGTCTTGGTTTTTATTCTTGATATGGAGAAATTATGCTCCTTTCATTAGCCTTGCTAGGAGTGTATCAAATGCATTAGTCTTTTACTTTTTTTCTTCAAAATTTTATTTAAATTCTAGTTAGTTAACACACAGTGCAATATTAGTTTCAGGAGTAGAATTCAGTGATTCATCACTTACATACAGTACCCGGTGCTCGTCACAACAAGTGCCCTCCTTAATGCCCATCCCCCATCTAGCCCACCCCCCCACCTACCTCCCTCCATCAACCCTCAGTTTGTTCCCTGTCGTTAAGAATCTGTTTTGGTTTGTTTCCTTCTCTCTCTTTTTTTCCCCCTCCCATATGTTCATCTGTTTTATTAGTCTTTTAAAAGAACTAACTTATAGCTCTGTCAGTTTTCTTCTTTGTACCTTTGTTTTCTAAGTCATTAAGTTCTTATAATTAGTTCTTTCCTGCTACTTTCTTTGGGCTTAATTTTGTATTGTTTCCCACCCCCCACAATCCTGCCCATGCATTTTGAGATGGGTCCCCGGGTCATTGATTTTTCAGCCTTCCTTTATGCATTTTTTAGCTCTACATTTCCTCTGAGCACAGCTTTAACTGCATTCCACAAGTTTTGATTTGTTATGTTTTATTTTCATATCAGTGAGTTCAAAATAATTTCTAATTTCCATTGTGATTTCTTCTTTGACTCATGATTATTTAGAAGACCAGTGCTTAATTCCAAACATGTTGGGATTTCGCTCTTCATCTTTTTATTTTTGATTTCTAGTTTAATTCATTCCACTATGGCCAGAGAATGTAGTCTGAAAAATTTCAGTCATTTGAAAGTTAAGGCTTGTTTTATACTGCAGCATAAAATCCATTTAGCCATTCTATATGCACTTGAACAGATGTGTGTTATGAAGTCATGGTGTGTGATAAATAATGTAAGTTAGGTCAAGTTTGCTATTTGTTTTGTTGAGGTCTTCTATAATTTTACTGGGGTTTTTTTGCTATTATTTATCTAAAGAGATATGCCAAAGTCTCCCGCTATGATTATGGATTCGTCTGTTTCTCCTTTTACTTCTGTCAGTTTAGACAGATACCTATCTTTTTCTTGTGGATATGACGATCCTTTTGTTATTGTCAGATGTCCCCTTTATCTCTAGTATGCTCCTTTCTTTTGACTACTATTTGCATGGCATTTTTTCAACCTTTCTGTTTCTTTATATTTAAGATATATCTCTTTTAAGCAGCATATAGTTGGGTTTTGGTTTTATTCGGTTAGACAATTTTCCAATTGGTGTATTTAATTTGTTTACATTTAATTTAATTATTGATATATTTATGTTTACTTTTGCCTTCCTATTTTTTACTTTGTGTCCTGCATTTCCTTATTTCTTCCTGGGATCATTTTCATTCTCCCTTCAAGATTTCCTTACTCTGTGTCTTCTGGTGATAAATTCTCCATTTCTGTCTGTACAAGGGGTCCCCAAGACCAACCCCAGGTTTGATGATTCACTAAGAGAACTCAAAGGACTCAGCATACAGTCATTCTTATGTTTAAGTTTTAATACAATAAAAGGATACAGAGTAAAATCAGCAAAGGGAAAGGGTATGTGGGATGAAGTTTGCAGAAAGCTGGACACAAGCTTCCAAGAGTCCTGTCCCAGTGGAGACACAGGATGCACTGAATTTCTCCAATAATGCATTATGACCACATGTGTGAAATATTAGTGTACCAGGGAAGCTCATTAGAGACTCAGTACCCAAGGTCTTATTGAGAGCTAGTTACATAGGCACTCTACCTAACATATACCAAGAGTCCAGGCTCCCAGAAGAAAAGCAGGTATTCCACATAAACCACATTGTGCAAACTGTTTAAGCACAATGAGACACTCGTATCCATTCTGAGAATAGTGGGAACCCTCCTGAAACCCAGGTTCCAGGACACCCACCAAGGACCAACCTTGCAAGCAGACCCTTCTAAGGAGGGCAGTCTTGGGCTTGCTCTGTTAACTTTCTGCACATTTCCTGTGTGAAAATGCCTTTATTTCCCCTTTGCTTTTGAAGGATATTTTCACTGGGTATAGAATTTTAGATTTGCAGTTATTTCAGGCCTTTTTAAAAGATGTCATTCTAGGGCACCTGGGTGGCTCAGTCGGTTAAGTGTCTGCCTTCGGCTCAGGTCATGATCCCGGGGTCCTGGGATCAAGCCCCACATCGGGCTCCCTGCTCAGTGGGGAGTCTGCTTCTCCCTCTCCCTCTGACTGCTGCTCCCTCTGCTTGTGCTCTCTATCTCTCAAATAAATAAAATCTTTTAAAAAATAAATAAATAGAAGATGTTGTTCCATTTTCATTGTTTTGTGTCTTCCATCATTTCAGTTGAGGGGTTGGCTTTAACTCTTTTAGCTCTTTTTGTAAAGGAGATGTGTTCTCACCCCCACCAGCAGTGCTTTCTGAGATTTTCTCTAGGTCTTCATCTTCCAGCAATTTGAGTAAGATGTGCTGAGTTGTGGTTTTATTAGTATTTTTCCTACTCGGTGTTCATAATGTTCCTAGAGTCTGTGATGTGATATCTCTTTAATTTTGGAAAATCCATGGCCATTGTCTTTTCACATACTATTCAATCTATTCCTCCTCTCTTTCTGGGCTTCAAATTACATGCAGGTTAGACTCCATTTCTTTCTTTCTTTCTTTCCTTTCTTTCCTTTCTTTCCTTTCTTCCATATTCCATAGTCGATTTCTCATGCTCTTTTCTGTATTTTCTTTCTATGCTTCAATTGGATATTTTCTATTCACCCTTCTTTCAATTCATGACCCTCTATCTGTGTCAAATCTGGTAAGCCAGTCAAATGTGACTTAATCTATTGAGTTCTTCTTTTTTTTAAGTGGGGAGGGGCAGAGGGAGAGAGAGAATCCCAATGGGCGGCTCAGTCTCACGACCCTGAGATCATGACCTGAGCCGAAATCAAGAGTCAGATGCTTAACCGACTGAGCCACCCAGGTGCCCCTCCCCCGCATTGAGTTCTTAAAGTTCAATTCTTGGATTTCCCAGATCTGGAATTTCCATTTGATTTTTTTTTTTTTTAATTTATTTTAAAGTTGGTACCTAATTACTCTTGATATTTAGTACAGAAATTGGACTTAATTGTCTCTCTGTCCTTTTTTTTTTTTTCAAATCTTGGTCCCTTATGTTCTGGCTGCTTTGGCAGCCTTGAGCTCAACATTTGTCTCCCCAGCCCTGGGAGGTTGGCTAAAAGCTCTGCTCACACACACTGCAAAGCCGAGTCCACCTTTTGTGACAGTTCTGCTCTGTGAGAGTTCTATGCGGTTGTTACCTCTTTCAACTTAGTTAGGTTTGACTTTTATTTTTTTGGATATTTCTCTTAATTTCTGGTTGGTCGTGGCTACCTCACCATATTTTCCAATTCTGTTAAGGCTTTAAAAATATAGAGAGATTTATCTTTTCTGCCATCTCTGAAGCGGGATACAGAGGAGCTGTGGTCTGAGCTCAAGCTGATCCTGTTTTTCCTTATAGCCCCCAGCACCCAGGGTGGTGCTTCTTAGCACATAGTAGGCCCCCAATAAGTGTATATGAGGAATAGATATTGAATATTCAAAGAAAGCAGAAATGTTTATTATATTTCTGAAGTGTCTGCAATTGGAAGTTTTTATTTATGTGAGTTAGAAAACTTTCCCTTTATACCACATTTTTGTTCTGTACTATGCTTTTGTTGAATAAATCCATTTCTCTCACCATTCCATCATGACATAAAACTTCAGTTTTTCAGCTCACAACTAGATCTTCTGCGTGTGATAGCCCTGCCCCCAAATAGAATAGGCACCACTGATATTTGCCCAGGGCGTGTGTATTTCCTTTCTGCCGCACACATTTACTATGTGATTTATTGTTAAAACCGGCATTCTTGTCTGACGCAGGGCTCAAAGCTTGAACTCCCCTTGTGGCTGACAAAGGGACTTTTTGACAACAAGCGGCGGATCCTTTCTGTGGAACTTCCCAAGATCTACCAACAAGGTTGGAGGACGGTGTTCAGTGCTGATGCCAATGTGGTGGACCTCCACAAGCTGGGGCCCCATTTCTATGGGTTTGGCTCCCAGCTCCTGCATTTCGACAGTCCAGAGAATGCAGACATTTCCCAGTCTCTCCTGCAGGCAAGTGATTGACCTGAAAACCTAGGGCCCTGCACGTGTGCCAGGAGCCCATGTGGCAGCCAGCAGACTTCACTGTTCCCCAGGGAAGAGTATCATTTATACAATTAGTTTATTCGTTTTTCCACATCAGCCGACAATTAGACTGGGTTTATACATACTTAAAAATGATTGGTCTGCGGCTCTTCATATTTGCTTGTTTAGAGTTGGAACCAACAGGAAGTCCTAGAAATAAGAAAGGGATGATGGTTGAGCACAGGGGACGGGCACACAAATGCACCAGCCCAGCCCCGGGACTGGCCTGAGGGCTCCTGTCAGGAATGCGCATGTTGCTTGCTCTGGGGTTAAGACGTGTGTCATTTGGTCAAGCTGCTTGACCTCTCTAGGCTTCTCAATTTTTCACCTGTTAAGTGGAGATATAATAGTGCCAAAATTATCGCACCACAGTGAGATTATGTTGTGCTATTTCATAAATGGTATCTATTACTGTTATGTTCCATGGACAAGACTGTGTTATACACATAGTACCATCCTTTACGATATGACCTTATTTTAACTTTTTATTCTGTTAATATGAGAAGAAACCACCTTTTCTACCTGTTTTACTCCCTCATTTCTAGCTTTATAAGCACTGGTGGCTGAAGACACATATTCTCCCCAGACCGTGCACATGCTTTCCATCAGGCTCAAGGCTTATTTGGGCTAACGTGTACCGGTGCTGTTTTTAATGTGGGTAGTTAAGAAAAACTTCATTGCTCTCCATTCAGATAAAGAAGCCAATACACAGACTATAGACCGTTGGAGCTTAGGAAACTCTTGTGAGCAGAAAGCTAAAAATAAGAAAGACCCATTTGTCTTACAATGTCTCCAGGACATGTTCTTGAACTGGAACACTGCCCTTTGCTAGTGAGTTCCATGTTTTCTTTTCCCATCACTGCTTTGAAGTCCTATAAAGTTGCTTATACATAAGGTGACATCACCATGAGGCAGTGGAAGAAACTGAAGCCGGGGCTCATGGCTTGGTCTCGGAGCCCTGGGGTAGAGTGACACCCCTAGATCACATGTGTCTCTGTCCTGCTCTCAGACTGAAAAAAGTAGAAAATGCGTTCAATTAGATTAGGAGTCTTCTCTGTTGAAACCTGCACCTGTCACAGTACATTATTATGGCCTTTGTCACTAATAACAATAACGCGTAATGCTTTTCAAGGAGCTTCCTCTTGCCAGCCATTTGCAAGATGCTCTACATGTGTTCCTTCATTGGTTTCCCTAACAACCCCTTGGATTTTCCTAACAGTCCATTTCACAGACAGGGAAATCGAGGCGTGGTGACGTGAAATAACTTCCTCGAGTGGTAAAGGCGCCTCAGACCTCCTTCCGACTGAGTCCTACACCAAAGTCTTTCCCTTCGTGACATCTAAGTGTTCAGGGATGGTGCGCCTGGCTGGCTCAGTCGGTGGAGCGTGCGACTCTTGATCTCAGGGTTGTGAGATCGAGCGAGCCCCACTTGAACTTGGTGTAGAGATTACTTAGAAGTAAAATCTTTAAAACGAAAAGGTTCAGGGGTAAGAACGGATCTGAACTCTCTCACTCCCTTCTCCTTCAGACATTCATTGGACGCTTTCGCCGCATCATGGACTCCTCCCAGAACGCTTACAATGAAGACACTTCGGCACTGGTGGCCAGGCTGGACGAGATGGAGAGGGGCTTGTTTCAAACAGGACAGAAAGGACTGAACGACTTCCAGTGTTGGGAGAAGGGGCAGGCTTCTCAGATCACAGCCTCCAGCCTCGTTCAGAACTATAAGAAGAGAAAACTCACTGACATGGACGACTGAAGGCCAGAAGAACACAGAAGTGCTCCCACTGGAGGGAAACACCCTGTGTGTCCTTGATAGGAGCCTCATTGACCTTGTATAGGACCAGAACCATGTCCCATGTCATGACTTATTTCCCGCAGCAGTCCCGGAAGTGGTACCATCTGGTTGGGGAAGGACATGCCGGAGGATGTCCCTGGCCTATAAGGCACACGAGACTGTCCCACCGCTGACCCACAGCCCAGGCCTACTTACCCCATGAACCCCCAGCCGTGGAGACACCAAAGTCCTTCATAAAGAAGGATGGTTAATACATGCATCGAAGTACAGTTGGAACTGGGATCTCTTGTACCCGGGAGTGTGACAGCCTCCAATGTCCAGTTTCACTAGCTCCAAAGGACAGGTACAAATGGGCCATCTCCGCCTGCTCACAAATGTTCTCTGGAGCTTAACTGCTCCATCTTCCTCGTGGGTGCTCAGAGGATAGCACTCCCAGGATGCCGGTCTTACTTGTGTCCCCTGCCTGTGGGGAGTTACCCCAATTTCCAAAGACAGTTGCCAAGAATAAAGAAGGAAAAGGAGAAGGCAGATGAGTGGCGAGGCTTCTACTAAAGGGAAAGTATTGCTTTCCTCGTCTGTCATCGGGGCTTTGGGGTCTGGACGTCACAGATCTCTGCAGTCAGCCTGGATGGGAAGTGGTTAACCCAAGCCTGGCTTTTGTCTGGAGATCTTCAGAGCCACCTGCACAGCAGTTCCTTCCCTCCCTAGAAAAGCTGCCAGGGAGTCATTTGGAATCGCAAAGTAGTTATTAAAGGGTGTTAACCAGCCCTTCTTACACTGAAAGCTGGACTTTAGGGTGGCTGGTTAGGAAGGGCCCCGTTTGAGAAGCTTCACGTGGCAAATGTAAGGAGGCAGCAGACCTTGACGATGTTTTTCCTCTTCAGTAAATTCAGCAGCGTTATTACCTGGAGGATTCCTCACCATTTACTGAGGATCTGTTTCAGCAAGCACAGAGCTCTTCCCTGGAGATCAAGGCAGAAACCTGGGGCTGAGAAGAAGCATCATTCCCTGTAGGCCACCCCGTTCGAAGGGTCGTTGTCTCCGCGTTGACTTCCCACAATGAGTGCCAGTTGTCTTTGTCATTAGAAATTACAGAGGGCTTTGGGGATCCGGATTGTGCAGATGTCTCCCTGCAAACTTAGAATTTTTAAAGTGCATGTTTCAAGATGGAACCAATGTTTTTATAATTTGATTTTGGTGCTAAATAAATGATCGTTTTGCACATGAATACATTCTGTACAAGTACTATTTCTGTAACTCGAGTACTACAGATGATCAGACAAAAGTGATCAGAGAATTTTGTCTTTGATCGTATCCGGCAATAATGCACAACTAAATCCGTGTTTTAGTGGCTGCTCTTTTGTTTGCACCAGACTCATGAATATGAGGGACGTTCTCTGTAGGAATGAGATGTGTTCCAGAAAGGTGGGCCTTCCATCGCTAGCACAGCATTGACATATAGCCAGGGCCCTGGGCACGATTCATAGTCAGAATGAGAAAAGCGTATTATTTCATTTTTGGATTCACTGTTTTCACAGATAGCTTTGTATTTAAAGTCTATCCTAAGGCTGCTGCCATTTTTTTCTCTTATTGGGAAAAAAAAATTGTGCAGGAGTCACATGCCGGGAATAAGTGGGTATGCATGTGCAGAATTTATTCCGTTTTACATTTTGAACAGATTATTATAAGTAGCTTTTGAAACCTATTTCCAGTTACAAGGTTGCCTTTAAGTCTTTCAATTACTGCCCCTCTACCCTGCAGTCCTCCCCAAATTAGGCTTATAGATTACTATTTGATCCCTTCAAAGAGGTGAATTTTTCAAAACGAGTCCACAAATGACTCAAATAGCAAATTGCTATTAAAATCAAGTGGGGAAATGTGTATACTTTCCCCCTAAGGCTCTGTTCCCGGGTAACTCTGGTCTTAGTTATATGCAAAGACCTCACCATATTCAGGTTTTTCCCTGGGATCATCTGGGCTGCCAGGGGAGTGGGGCAAGTCTTGGTCTCCTGAGTCCATCCCTCCTGCTCTCTTTGACCTCTGAACTTTGGACAGCCCCAGGCTCAGTCCTCGGGTCTCTCCTAGCCGTTCTCACTTCCAAGAGCATCTTATCCCATCTCAAGCTTTAAATACCATCTGTGCTGTTGACTGCCCAAAATTTGATCTCCAGCTCAGACCCCTCCCTCCAACTCCAGACTTGGATCCAGCCACCTGCTTGACATTTCTATTTCAACATCTGACCTAACATGGCTGAAATGGAGCTGATCTTCCTCAGTCTGCTCCTCCTATAATCTTTCTCTTCTCTGTTTCTGACAATGCCATCCTTCCCTGTTGCACAGGACAAAAACCTGGGTGCGTCCTTGGCCCTGCCCTTCCTCTCCATGTCTTTTGGGTCTACCTTCAAATCACCTGCACAGTCTAACCACGTCTTTCCCACCTCCAGTCTTGCACTGGATGGTTGTGGTCGCCTCCCAACTGCCCCCCTGCATCCACCCTCCACCCCACCCTGAGACTTACCACTGTAGCAGCCAGAGTGGTCTTGTTCAAAAATAAATCAGATCTTACTCATTCTCAGCTCAAAACCCTCCCATCTCCAAGAAAAAGGTCATTCTGCCATCCCAGCCCCTTTTGTTAAGAAGGTCACTTAATCCCAGTGATATGGTATAGAAATTTTTTAAATTTATTTTTTTAAAGATTTACTTATTAGAGAGAGAGGGTGAGCAGGAAGAGGGGCAGAAGGAGAGAATCTCCAGCAGAATCCCCACTGAGCATGGAGCCCGATGTAGGGCTCAATCTCAAGACCCCGAAATCATGACCTGAGCTGAAATCAAGAGTATGACGCTTAACCGACTGAGTCACCCAGGCTCCCCTGGTGTAGAAATTTTTTAATGTTTCTGTAGCAAAGGGCGCCTGGGTGGCTCAGTCGTTAAGCGTCTGCCTTCGGCTCAGGTTATGATCCCAGAGTCCTGGGATCGAGTCCCACATCGGGCTCCCTGCTCGGTGGGAAGCCTGCTTCTCCCTCTCCCACTCCCCCTGCTTGTGTTCCTGCTCTCGCTGTCTCTGTCAAATAAATAAATAAAATCTTTAAAAAAAATGTTTCTGTAGCAGAAGTAATTTGTTTCTTATTTTAAATAAAAATTTCACATTCTGCCTAAGAGATTTCTCAGTATCTTGCAGAGTTTCTCATTAATCTCTCAGCACCACTGGACCTGAGAAGTTTCTGGAACACTGCATCTGGAGTAGTGCAATCAGAATGCGGAAGTATTGAGTGACTTGCTCAGGTCAGTCCCACTGTGAATCTGTCTGTTATCTTCTGTTCCCCCATCCTTCAAGAAACCCCAAAAGAGCTTTTCATCTTTATGCATGAAACAGTTGTGCTTAAATGAAAATATAATATTTTACACATCTTAGCAAAGGAAAATAACTGTGCAGAGGCCTGTGTGTTTCTGAAAGCAGATATCTTTGTGTTTAAAAGAAAAATCTATACTTGAGTAACTTTTTTTTTTTAATTTTTTTTATTGTTATGTTAATCTCCATACATATACTTGAGTAACTTGTTGAACAAAATGTAGGATAGATGCTTAACTATAAGAACCTTAATCTTAAAATCCTTACCTAGTATGGGTAAGCTGAAATTTTTAATTTAGATACAGATAATTCCTAAAAGACAATTAAATACCCTAAAACCTAAAGAAAAGTGTCTGAATTTGGAGTTCTGTTGCTCACTCTTGATATCACTATTTTGAATGAGCAGTAAACCTCCCATCCTTAATGAATAGTGACTAAAATGTATATGAATCAAGGGGAAGCCTGAGACAATGTAGAACCATGCTCTCCTACTAAGAGCAAATGATTAACAAAAGTGACAGGCCCAGCCTGCTTTTGTTTGAGCTCATTTTGTTGATTTTTCCAGGCTTGTGCATTTCTGTCTAGCACGGAGACACTGAGTGAGACCCAGCTCACTTGCCTGGCAACCTTCCTTAGGACAGGAGCATTCTCCTTCCAGGGTACCCTGTCCCGTTGCCTGTGCTGTGGTTTAGGGGAAGGTACAAATGGGGCTGACCCCCTCCCCCGAAGCCAGAGGTCTCCTTTGTGTGTCTACTCTTCGGAGATCAGAGTCAAGTGTACTAACGGGGCACCATTCCACTAAACCTTCTGTATTTGGGAGTAGTATAGATTTCTACGACAGTCTGTGAAGATAGTATAGAGAGGCGCCCTGTATCCTTCACCCAGCGTTCCCCCACAGCTTACGTAACTGTGTGCATTTATTAAACTCTGCTAACTAAGCCACAGGCTTTATTCACATTTCACCAGTTTTTCCACAAATGCCCTTTTCCTGTTCCAGGATGCAATTTAAAAATCCTCCGCTGCATTTAGGGGGCAATCGTGTTTGAAAGCAAAAAAGAACATCAGACTCTTCCCTATGTTAATTTCAGCTTAGCTTATTGGAAAGGTTTCACTGCATTGATGTAGGTCAGGGCGGTCAACTAGGGGCCTGTTAGGCCTAGCCCAGGAGCAAGCTGCTGGTCAGCTCATCAAGAAGGCAGAGTATTTGCTTTTCACCTGAAAATGTCACTCCGCAGTACTTGGATCTGACGGGAAAAAGTCTCTGATTTTACTTAAAGCTTTTCGCGTTCTCTCTCTGACAGCAATAACAAGATTTTCTCCCCTTTCCCTTCTGGCACGTAGGAGCTAATTTTCTTTGTGTTTAAATGAGTTTAAAAAGAGCACAGCTTTATACACCAACATTATTAACAAGTGTCAGGACAGCTCTGAAAATAGTCCTGGGAACTGCTAGCGTTTCAGAATCCATAAAGGGAGCGCACAGAACCAGCTAATCCTTGCAAACATCTCCCACTTATGCCCAATTAAAAAAAAAAAAAAAGAAATTCCAGAGTTTTAGGTCTTTATGACCTTCTCTGCTCCTGTATCACCCTTGAGAGTATTTGATTCCCACACAATTTCCATGACTCCCTTTGTGCAATGAACATTCTTCCCTGAGGATAGTTTCTTTTCTTTGGATGCAGAAAAGCAAATGAGTGGCTAAGGATTAGAGATTCAAATGCCACCAGTGAGACAGGTCAGAGAATGGGGGTGTGATTTATTGAAGGGAACATGTGGTGAAGATGAATGGTGACGCTTGAAGACCGGAGACAGAAACCAGTAATAAGAGTCGGCATGTGCCAGAACCATAGGTTGGGAGAGGTGACAACAGTTGTCCCCAGAGAGTGGCCTTATCTTAATGGGAATAAGAAGGCTTGGCGCTCGGCTATCTTGTAGGCTCAGGAGCAAAGCACTTCACAAAACTTTTCAAAAGACACTGTCATTTTGCAAATTTAGCATTTCATGGTCATGTCTTTATCCAAGATTCCAGATAAATATTAAGTAATGTGCCTCTTTTCAAATCACTGAGAAGTCCAAGAGAGGTTTTCTCAAGCTCAGGCCTTGATCCACATTTCAGAGGATTCTCCTGGCTGAATGTCCAAATCATTTCAAAGATCTTTAGGGGGAGCTGTCCGTATAACCTGATACATCATGTTTATGTCTGGCCAGCAGTGCAAATTAAGTTCTGCAATATTTAAGGCATTTTTCAAAAGACATTAATAAAAACTGACAAACCTCACTCCATTTTGAAAGACTAGTTATCTTCATAGACTGTTGTGATTTTAAAAGGCTTTTCTGCCACTGCACTAAGATAAAGCATAGGGGAAAATGTGTTGAGTTATGTATTTGTATTTGTTGAGAGAACAGGGTGCCAGCTGAGTTACATGGAGATGAGGGAATTGCCTTGCTTAATTACAGCTGAAGCATACTCACCTCCTTCCATGTCGCCCATGAGGGTTCTGTGGGGACCTGCACCGCACAACAGATCTCTCAGGAAAGGCGTGATGTCTTCAGGGAAGCCAAAGAAAGAGAACTCATCTAGGGGTGGCTTCTTGATAGTATTTTCCATGGGACCCCTTTGTTTAGTGATTCCATCCCCATTCCTTCCCAGAAATGTAGTGGTTGGTAGATGGCTGCCTGATGACCCCCTCATTCTCTGTCTGACTTGGGCCAAAGTGCAGGAAGGTGCAGGCTAAAGAGTTCTCGCGATCCTGGGGGCAGTGGGGGCGCTGGGTCAGGTGCAGTTCGCCGTCTGGCTCTTTCCTCCTGCCCCAGGGTCTTTCCTGGTGCCTCCTCTTACCAGCCTCCAGCCTCCACTCTGGGTTCGGTGCCCAGAATTTGTTTTGGAGGCAGTACACGCCTGCTCTCTCCAAATTCTTCCCCCAAATAAGCAGATATTGGAATATTGGAGTGTTTCTTATCAGATCTCGCTAATCTAGCAGCTGTGATGCTGTAGCTTAGAGCCGAAGGGGCCCTCGAGGATTAACTAGTACAGGCTGTAAAAAATACTTGCTTTCTTTTTAAGTAATCTCTATACCCAACCTGGGGCTCGAACTCATGACCCTGAGATCAATAGTTGAACGCTCTACCGACTGAGCCAGCCAGGCACCCCTGTAAAAAATACTTTTTATCATGTTGTATACATGTCAATACGTTTAAAAGAATGTATGTGCCCTAACTTTATGGCACATGTTCATCACAACATGAACACCTGTGGACGTCTACTCATTTAAGTTCTGGAACATAATCAATGCTTCTGGGTTCCTTCTGCATGGTGTCCCTGCCGCCCCCCACCCACAGAGTAGCCCCTATCCTGGATTTTATGTTTATGACCCCCTTGCATATTTATATATCTAATGAATATATTGTTTTGGTTTGGTTTCGAAATTTGTCAAATGCCACGCTGCCTGCGTCTTGCCTCTTTTACTCAATTTTATGTTTGAACTTCCAACCACCCTAGTGCAGCTCCTTTTTACTGCTAAACGATAACCTATTGATAGGAACATGCCATGTTTTCCAGAAGCCTTCTCTCATCACTGGAGATTTGGTTCACGTCCCACAAACATTGTCACCGTGCACATTCTTCGACACATCTGGGTCATTTATTTGAGAGTTTCTCTGGGGTGAGTTTCACCCAAGAGTGAAATTGCTGGCTTGTTGGCTCTGTGGATGCTTGACCTCACAAGATAGTACAGAAAGGTACCGATCTGTTCTCTGATCAGCTGTGTTTAAGAGTCCCCATTATTAGAGTTCTTAACTTTTGCCCATTTAGTGGGTATAAAGTAACTCTTCGTGATGCTGATTTGCATTTTGCTGATCTAATGATTTGCCTCACTAATGAGGCTGATTTTTTTTTTTTTAATATGTTCACTGGCTGTTCATGCTCCTTCTCTGAAATGTTTTTTTAGGTGTCTTGCCTATTTTTCTACTAGGTTGTTTGTCTTCTCCTTACTGATCTATAGGACTGTTCTGGATACTGATCCTTTGTCGGTTATCCGTGTTGCAAAAATATCTCCCAGTTTGTGGCTTGTCTTTTAATTTTCTTTGTTGTACTGTTGATGCATAGAAATGTTCTTCACCTACTTTTTTAATAGAAGAGAGAATAGGCACAAAGAGGTGATAGGAATTCCTCAATATAAAAGTGTTACTACAGAAGAATGAAGTTGGACCCTTACCTAACACCGTATACAAAATTTAACTCAAAATGGATTAAAAATCTAAACATAAGGAGCACCTGGGTGCCTCAATCGGCTAAAGCAGCTGCCTTCGGCTCAGGTCATGATCCCAGTGTCCTGGGATCGAGCTCCACGTCAGGCTCCCTGCTCAGTGGAAAGCCTGCTTCTCCCTCTCCCTCTGCCTGCTCTGCCTATTTGGCTCTCTCTCTGTCAAATAAATAAAAATCTTAAAAAAAAAATCTAAACATAAGACCTAAAAGTATAAAACTCCTAGGAAAAAAATATAGGGAAAATCTTCATGATATTGGATGTGGTAATGATTTCTTGGATCTGACACCAAAAGCCCAGGTAACAGAAGCAAAAATCGGCAAATGGGACTACATCAAACATGAAGCATTTCTGCACATCAAAGGATACAACAGCATGAAAAGGAAAACACAGAATGGGAGAAAATATTTGCAAATCATGTATCTGAGATGGAGTTAATGTTCAGAATATATAACCAACTCCTACAACTCAACAACAACAAACCAACCTGATTAAAAGTTGGGCAAAGGGGGCACCTGGGTGGCTCAGTTGGTTAAGCGACTGCCTTCGGCTCAGGTCATGATCCTGGAGTCCCGGGATCGAGTCCCGCATCGGGCTCCCTGCTCGGCAGGGAGTCTGCTTCTCCCTCTGACCCTCCTCCCTCTCATGCTCTCTGTCTCTCATTCTCTCTCTCAAATAAATAAATAAAATCTTTAAAAAAAAAAAAAAAAAAAAAAAAAAATAAAAGTTGGGCAAAGGACTGCATAGCCTTTTCTCTAAAGATGACATACACATGGCCAACAAACATGAAAAGATGCTCAACATCCCTAATCATTAGGGAAATGCTAATCAAAACCACAGTGAGATACCACCTCACACTCATTAGGATGGCTACTATCCAAAAAAAACAAAACAAAACAAAAACAAAAAAACAGAAAACAACAATTGTTGGCGAGCATGTGGAGAAATTGGAACTCTTGTGTGCTGTTGGTGTGAATGTAAAATGATGCAGCCACTGTGGAAAACATTATGAAGTTTCCTCAAAAAATTAAAAATGGAACTACCTCATGATCCAATAATCCTACTTCTGGGTGTACACCCAAAAGAACTGAAAGCAGGAGTTTGAAGAGATACTTGCATACTCATGTTCATCGCAGCATTGTTCCCAATAGCCAAGAGCTAGAAGAAACCCAAGTGTCCATCTGTGGATGGATGGGTAAATAAAATGTGGTTTATGCATACAGTGGAATGTTATCCAGCCTTAAAAACAAAGGAAATTCTGACACCTGCTACAACATGGATGAACCTCGAGGACATCATGGTGAGTGAAATAAGCCAGTCACAGATAGACAAATACTTATATGAGGTATCTAAAATAGTCAAACTCGGGGGCGCCTGGGTGGCTCAGTTGGTTGGGCATCTGACTTTGGCTCAGGTCATGATCTCAGGGTCCTGGGATTGGGCCCCGCTATGGGGCTCCCTGCTAAGCGGGGAGTCTGCTTCTCCCTGTGCCCCTCCCCCCACTCATTCTTTCTCACTGTCTCTCTCCTTCTCTCTCTCTCAAAATAAATAAAATCTTTTTTAAAAATTTAAAAATAAAATGAAATAGTCAAACACTTCGAAAGTAGAATGGTGGTTGTCAGGGGCCGGGGGCAGAAGGAATGGGGAGTTGTTTGAGGGTACAGAGTTTCAGTTTTGCAAGATTAAAGAGTTCTAGAGATTGGTTGCACAACAGTGTGAATATACTAGCACTCCTGAACTATACACTTAAAAGTGGTTAAGATGGTAAGTTTTATGCTATATATTTTTAACCACAATTTAAATTTTTTTAAATTTTTAAATGTTATAACTAATAATAGCTCTCATTTATTGAGCGTTTACTCTGTGCCAGGCCCTGTGACATCTCATTGACTCTTCACAACAACCGTGAGGGATAAATCACTACTTCCTCTCATTTTCCTGGGAAAGTGGCTCAGTGAGGTTAAGTCACTGCTCAGTGTCGCACAGCGACAGTGCCGAGCCCAGGGCTGGAAGCCAGGTCCAGCTGCGTCCAAAGGTTGAGCTCTTCACTGCTCTGCTGTGTTGTCCCGTGGGCAGCAGAGCTAGGCCAGGCGCCCAGGGAGGCCCTCTTCCCTGCACACCGCCAGGTGTCTTCTTCTTCAGCCGTGGTCCTTCCAGCACCGCTTCTGCACGCATCTCCGTGCCCCGCTGCTCCGGAGCATCTCCTCTGGGGAAATCGGCCCAACATCGGCCTATGTCGCACCACCACTCTCTGCAATATAAATAGGACTCCTCTTGCTGTTTCAAAACACTGCTCATGTCTTTGACAATTCATGCTCATTCCTGAGATTGCAAGCTATTTTTGAAAAGATATTTTGCATGGCGTCTTGCCTCAGGGGCCCTTGGTATCTCACTTGGCAGAACACAGTGCAGCCCTCTGCATCTGATCGTAGGTGTCTGATCTGCAACTTTGGCTGTTCCTGAAACTCCCCTCCCCTCCGTCCCTGCCCCAGTGCCTTGCTCAAAACTAAGTGCTGGGTGATCGGCCTGATGGAAGGGAGGTTGACAGAAAGAAGAGCCCACAGGGCAAGGCTAGCTGATTTCTGGCCTCTTCCAATGAGGATTTCACTGAGAGCAGAAACCCCGTTCATTTGCCTCTCTGATGAGGATCCACTCTGGGCCTGTGCTGGAACCTGGGTCCACAGTGGGGAGTAGAATGTCACCCGTGCTGGCTCTTGGGGGGTTAGCGGAAGAGCTGGAGGGAACTTCTTTAAATAATATATTCAAGGCAGGCCTCTCTGAGGAAGGATGTGGAGCCTGCCAAATGAAGAGCCCAGAGAAGAACGTTCCAGGCCGTGAATGTAGCAAGTGCCGAGGTCCTGGGGCAGGAAAGTGTGAGGTCTGTAGCTCGGCCTATTCTGAGGAAAAAAGCAGGCCTGGGTGGCAGGAGTGTGGAAGGTAAGGGGTAGGAAATAGTGGCCAGATCTTTTGAGGGGTAAATACAAGAAACCCCACCTTGTGCATGGAACTGATAGGTAGGGGGTGGGGGCACATTACTAAATCATCACAAGCAAGAGCCCAGGAGAAGCCATACAGATTGCCTAAGAACCTACGGCAGGAGCATCTTCCCAAGTCAGTGTGTGTCTCAGGGGGAGTGACATTTAAGCAAAATCCTAAAGCAAAGTTCTCAAAGTGTGGTTCCTGACCAAGAGGATCAGCACCACCTGTGCATTCATTAGAAATGAAAATTCTCAGGCCCCACCCCGGACCCACCGAAACCCCCAGAACACAAAACACAGAACCTTGTACCCCGGGGCGCCTGGGTGGCTCAGTCGTTAAGCATCTGCCTTCTGCTCAGGTCTTGATCCCGGGGTCCTGGGATTGAGCGCCCGCATCGGGCTCCCTGCTCAGCAGGAAGCCTGCTTCTCCCTCTCCCACTCCCCCTGCTAGTGTTCCCTCTCTCGCTGTGTGTCTCTCTCTGTCAAATAAATAAATAAAATCTTTTTTTTTTTTTTTAAGATTTTTATTTATTTATTTGATAGAGAATGAGAGACAGAGAGCATGAGAGGGAGGAGGGTCAGAGGGAGAAGCAGACTCCCTGCCGAGCAGGGAGCCCGATGCGGGACTCGATCCCGGGACTCCAGGATCATGACCTGAGCCGAAGGCAGTCGCTTAACCAACTGAGCCACCCAGGCGCCCCTAAATAAATAAAATCTTAATTAAAAAAGAACCTTGTACCCTGTAAGGGCTCTGTTACGGAACGCTTGAATCGCAAGCCGTCCAGTTCCAGAAGGTGCTCCTATGTTAAGACACGGAAGTGTGGTGGGCACCGCGCACCAGCCAGGTCGCACCCACCCCGTGTGGGATGAGGACAGGGCTGGGCCCACGCGGGTGTAGCTGACTTAGAGGTGCAAACATAGAGACGAAATGCATCTCTATAGCTTTGCCAAGTGAAACTTCACACTTGGCCTCCTGGGGCCCTGGGGCGGTGCTTAAACTTTTACAAGGTGTGAAAGGAATGAACATTTGCTGCCACTGGTTGGAAGCCTTTAAACCGGTTTCAAGTTACAAAAAGCAGGCAAAAAAAAAAAAGCAGAAGGGAAATGATGTTGTGCTCAACCTCCGTTAACTCAAGACCAGCGGCAGACGACGTTGCCAGATTACCTGCTAAGACAACCCGCCTTGAGGGGCGCCTGGGTGGCTCAGTCGTTAAGTGTCTGCCTTCGGCTCAGGTCACGATCCCAGGACTCTGGGATCGAGCCCCGCATCGGGCTCCCTGCTCCGCGGGAAGCCTGCTTCTCTCTCTCCCACTCCCCCCTTCTTGTGTCCCCTCTCTTGCTGTGTCTCTGTCAAATAAATAAAATCTTTAAAAAAATAAAGGCACACCTCGCCCCCAGCGATGCAGAGCATCAGGCCTCGACACCTTAAGTGCTCCAATAGACACAAGTTAATGGGGTTTTATATAAAAATAGAACCCAAATAGGCGTGGAGTCCCCTAGTTTTGCAAGCAGAGGTGCTGCCGGGTTCGGGTTCCACAGGTATTAGGGCTGGTCCCCCTTTGGCAGCCTGAGCCTGTGGAGAGTCACAGAAAGAGAATGAGTTCATGGATTCAGTACACTGAGAGTCAACCAACAGTAGAACCCTACGGCCTGTCCTGTCCTAGATTCGGGCACATGCAGGTCAAACCATGTCCCTCAAATCACCACAGGCAGTGAAAGCTTCGGGGTGGCGGTCCTGTGAGCCGTGCGCCCAGCTCCCCAGCAACGTGTAGCCCTGCAGCTGCTCCTCCAGCCAATTCAAATCTTCACAAAGTAGAGAAGGGGTCAGTTTTGATCTCATTCGTGGTTTGGGGCAGGGTCGTTTAGTAGTGAAGGGCCCCAGCTCTGGGCTGAGGCCGCCTGGGTTCGGATCCCTGCTTTGCCAGTTTTTTGCTGCCCGACTTGGGGGCAAGTCCTCACCGCTGTGCCTCACTTTCTTCCTCTGTAAAATGGGCTCATAGTTGTACTTACCTTGTAGGGTTTTGAGGAACACGAAATGGGTTGTCTGCGGCGCCCAGCACAGGGGAGGCTCTGGAATCATGCTGGCTGGTGGGGAGATTGGGAACCGAAGGAGACACGAAGATGTCAGGTAAGCAGGGACCCGTGAAGGAGATGAGCAGGCTGATGTGACAGATCCCGGGGGGGGGGGGGGGCAGGGAGGGATGCTCCAGAGGGGCCCTCCCTCGGGGAGTTGAAAGAGCAGCGGTCATGGTCAGGGGAGGCCGGGAAGCAGGGAATGCAGTCCCCCGTGCAGGGCAGGAGCACGGACAGGCAGCCCGGCTGGAACACGATGGTGGAAGGGAAGGGGTGAGAGGCGCTTGTAGACATGGGACGGAGTGAGACCATGCAAGGCTTTGGATTCTAGAAGCACCGGGGAACCAGGGAAGTGGCCCTTTGCCGAGGCTGAAGGCCAAGCTGGCTGCTGGCCGGGCGGGAACAACGGGCAGGAGGGCGGGCCTTCGGGAACAGAAGACACGGGGTAGGAGGCCCCTGTGCTAATGGAGTGAGAGGCGAAGGGGCCAGAGGAGCAGTGGGGGGCGCTGGGGGGGGGCGAGAAGAAGTGAGGAGGATGTGTGACCACTGACTGTGGGGAGTGAGAGACCAGTGGAGTCCAGCCGACCAGCAGGTTCGAGAAAGCCCCAGAAGGAAACAGGTTTGGGCTGAGATAATAGGATCCCATTGGGTTCTCAAAGCCGCTGCGGCCCCTCTCCGTTCTCCCTGGCTGTGCCGTGTCCCACTTGACTTTTGTCACTTGGTTTCCACACGGCCCCACTGCAGCACCTTTTAGAAAACCCTTCACCCCTTGCCGGCGACAGAGCATGTTTCTGGTCCTGAAAGTAACCAAGGTCTCAGGCCTCCTTCCTGAGACTTCCCGTCGGCTCGCGCATGGGGCTCTCGAGCAGCCAGTGGTGGGGCATTTGGGAGTTTGGAGGCTTTTGTATTTTAAAACGATTTCATAGTTTAACCGTGTGCTTTTTGCCGGATTACATAAATACTACGTGTTCATGCATCTACAGACTCGTGAGAGATTCAAATCATGCAGAACAAAACACACGGTCCGCTTCTCCACCACCTCCCACACCCCACGCCCAGCTCCGGGGAGCCTCCCCAGAGATAAGCGGTCGTCAACAAACAGATGGCTTTCGGCCAGGCCCCGGCAGCAACCTGACACCCTCCCGGGGGTCCTCACCGCATGCTGGACCTCATCTTACACCCTGTTCTGCTCCTTCCCTTCTTGACCTATTGATCCACATCAGAGATCTATCTACTTAGGCTTTTTTTTTTTTTTTTCCTCTTTAACAGTGCAGTGTGTCACTGGACCTGAATTCAGACTCACCTGCAAAGATTTCTGTAGAGCACATTCCTGGAAATGGAATTGCTCCATCAAAGGGGATGTACACCTAAAATTTGGGTACCTACTACCCGTTAATCTTCCCCAAAGTTGTCTTTTCCTTTAAAAAAAAAGTCTCCTTAATTTCAAAAATAATCTAAGTTCTTATAAAAACTATAAAGAATATAAACAAGACTGGAAAATAAATTTTAAAACACTCACCATCCCATTACCCAGAAATGACAAATGTGAACATATGATCTATTTGAGTCCTTTTACCGTGCCTCTATGGACGCATGAATTGTTATGAAAATGTGGTCATAATAGATACCCTTCTTAGAAACCTGCCTTTTGCAGTTAACTATATACCACAAACATCTTTCCAAGTCATTCGAGATTCTTCGTTGGTGACATTCGAGATTGCTAACATGGTTTGGGGGCAAGAAAAGCAAAGCTTATGTGGAAGGAGGGAAGCTAAAAAGAATTTTTTTGAGAGGCTGTGCTAAAAACAATATTGACAACCCATGTGTAGGATATATTCACATGAATATGTTTATGTAGGAAAATTAGTCTACAACCCTGGTTCTTGGGCATCTTTGAGAATCTAGTAAAGCTGTTTTCTTCCTTGCAATGTGTATGAGCACATAATTTGTATGTAATTTCAGAGGTCCATCCTCCCCCCACCAAAAAATCCCTAGTCTACACTATCATTTTATTTTGTTTTATTATATATATATAATTTTTTTTCTTAGAGAAAGAGAGAGGGAGCACGTGAGCGAGGGAGGGGGAGTGGGAGAGAAAGTCTCTTAAGCAGGCTTCATACTCAGCACTGAGCCCAATGCAGGGCTCGATCCCAGGACCCTGAGATCGTGACCCGAGCCGAATTCAAGAGTCGGACATTTAACCGACTGAGTCACCCAGGTGCCCCTACCCCATCATTTTAAATGCTTGCACTGACTGCCTCGGTATGGGTGGAGTATTGATTATTTAACCCATAGAGTAGCTAAGAATACGGGCCCTTGAGTCAGACACCACGTCACGTGCTGGCTCTATTTCACATTCCTCGGTCCCTCTGTCTGCCTGGGTCCTGGCTTGTAAAATCCAGACAGTAACAGGTGGGTTATAGGGTAGTTGTGAGGCTTGAAGCGTTCATACGCCTAAGATGTTTAGAACAGGGTCTGGCACATGGTACGTGCTAATTAAATGTCAGCTCTTATTATTTCCAGTGTTTTGCTTTTTGCAACATTTCTAAGTATATCTTTGCACACATCTGTGATTACTTCCCAGGGATAAATTTCTAGATAGGGACTAGCTGGGTGGGATTAGCATATTTATAAGATTTGAGATACATAACGCAAAACTCCTCTATTAAAGATTCAGATTCAGTAATGATTCTATGACTGGGTTTACAATGGTAAGCAAACGGACCAAACTCCCTGCCCCGGTGGGGCTTGCATTAAAAGGTGGGTAGACAATAAACAAAATAAAGAAGGAACCTATTTGAGGGCACCTGGGTGGTTCAGTCTGTTAAGCATCTGCCTCGGCTCAGGTCGTGATCCTGCCTGTCTCTCCCTCTGCCCCTCCCCCCACTTGCTCACTCTCAAATAAATAAATAAAATATTTTTTTAAAAAAGTAACCTATTTGAAAGTAACAAATACTATGGAGAGAAATTAAGCAGGGTTGGCAGTTGGCAGTTGGTAAAGCTGGGACAGGGTGGGGGTTGCAATTCTCAAGAGGGGGGTCAGGGAAGCTCCCTGAAAAGAGACACTGGAGCAGAGACCCAAAAGCAGGACGCAAACATGAGGACAACTCGGGGAGCAGTGTCCAGGCAGAGGGAATAGTAAGTACAAAGGGCCTGGGGCAGGAAGGTGCCAGGGGGACCTGGAAGGAGAGAGGACAGGGACATGTCACAGATGGCTGGATTTTGGGAGCAATTTTGCTTTTGTGCAACTGGAGGTCTAGGAAAGATGAGGTAGGTGTTCAAGGAGACATTTAGAACAAATTGAAATTATGTTTCTCTTGTTGGCAGTCTATGCTGAAAGGAAGTGGTAATTCTCACTGTCCCCCCTCAAGAAAATCAGAAGTTCCTTGTTTGCTGAGTAAAACCCGTGCATGTTTCAGATACTCAAGTCCAGTCTCTTTTTCCTAGAACAGTGAGAACCACAAGAAAAACGAAAAGACACAAGCGAGTTTGGTTTGTTCCTGGGCTGAGTTCCCGGACAGCCCATTTCCCAGGTGCGCGACTTGGAGACAATAGTCACCAGGGGAATTTAGGGCCGTGAGCCTGAGATGACATTGCCAGGGTCGAGGGGCCCTGGGCCCCAGGCCTTCCCCCTCCTGTTTTCCCTGCACCCCACGAAGCACCAGCCCCAGGGACACATGCAGAGGGGGGGAAGGCCGGCTCCGTGGAGGCTGCAGTTCAGGGCAAAGAAGTAGCGAGCCACACACGTCCATGGTGGGGACCACCACGGCTGAAATCGTGACCTTGAATTTCCACCCACTTCCTCGAACTGCAGAGCCTCCGCTTGGGGTGAACGAGAACATCCCGGGGGCCTGGGCAGGACCAGGCGCTGGGCTGAAACGGTTATAAAGGAGGGGAGACGGATCTCGAATCTTGGTGTGGAACTGAGGCTGGTGGAGGTGCCTGTTGCCACGTGGGGTCAAAGCCAAGCCCTGGCAGGATGCTCGCTTGTGCTGTTCAGGCTTCATCTACACCTTGACGGGCGCTCGACCTGGCTTGTCGCCGGTATGTCACCCATCGCCTACCGCGGACAGGCACACGGCCGGGTGCCATCGGAGGGCTATGAGGGACTGCGCCTTTGGGAGCTGCCAATTCCCGCCAGGGGAGGGGGGACGCTCTGCTCCACGAGGTGCTTGGCTCAGCGCCCCACGAGCCTGACCTGCTGCAAGTGAACACCAAGCAGCTTTTGTTCTTTTTCTCCCCCTTTCCTTCCCTCCTTTCTTTTTCTCCCCCCCATTGTCTCTCTACCTTCCCTCCCTCCTCCTTCTTTCTGTTTTGCAGACAGTATGGTTTTTATCATGATGAAATGGGATTAGACAGAAGAAACTTGTCCTCTAAACTGTATCTTAGTTTAATGTTTCAGCAGAAATAATAAATGCTTGTAAAGAAGAAAACTGTGAAAACATCCAAATAGAAAGAGCAAATCTTCATTGCATTCACTCCCTGCTTTTCCTCTCCCAAGTTACTGTTAACAATTTAGTGTTTACTTTCCAGACATTTTTTTTCCCCATGCATACACCTGTTTCGGTACATCGTTTTCATACAGAAAGGGACTATGAAGTCCTCCTGTTTAATTTACTGCTGTGTTCCCAGCTCCTGGCACATGGTGGACACTGAAAATACTTGTGGAACAAATGAATTTTCAATTTCTGAAATTTGTCTCTCTCACTCAAATGTGCACCATGGACATCTGTCCATGTCATCTAGCTCATTTTTTTTTTTTTTAAGATTTTATTTATTTGACAGAGACATAGCGAGAGAGGGAACACAAACAGGGGGAGTGGGAGGGAGAAGCAGGCTTCCTGACAAGCAGGGATCCCGATGTGGGGCTCAATCCCAGGACTCTGGGATCATGACCTGAGCCGAAGGCAGACGCTTAATGACTGAGCCACCCAAGCGCCCCTAGCTCATTCTTTACACTTTTAACAGTGTGCACTGTTGTTGAACCAGACATCAGGCTGTGTGTTTTCAATATTCAAATCCTCAGCACCTGGGGATCTGTTTCCTTACCTGGCAAAGGACTTGCAGGTGTGAGGAGTTAAGGCTCCTAAAATGGGGCGTGTATCCTGGATTAGCAGGTGGGCCCCATATAATCACAGGGCTCCTTAGGAGAAGAGTTATGGCAGGTGAGAGGAGAGGAAACGGGTTGGAGGATTGGCCTTGCTGGAAGGAGGCCACAAGCCGGAGAACACGGACAGCCTCTAGAAGCTGGGAAAGGTGGGGAAATGGCTTCTCCTCTAGAGCTTCCAGAAAGAATGCAGCCTTGCAAGGCTAGTTTGGACTTCTGACCTCCAGAACTGTAAGATAATCAGTTTGTGGATTTTTTTTTTTCAGATTTTTTTCCTGTGGTAAAATATGTGTAACATAAAATTTACTATCTTAACCGTGTTTTAGGGATACCGTTCAGTGGCATTAAATACTTTCATAATGTTGTGCAACCATCAACACCATCCATCACCAGAACTCTTTGGCTTGTAAAACTGAAACTCTAGGGGCGCCTGGGTGCCCCACATCGGGCTCCCTGCTCCCCGGGAAGCCTGCTTCTCCCTCTCCCACTCCCCCTGCTTGTGTTCTCTCTCTCGCTGTGTCTCTGTCAAATGAATAAATAAAATCTTAAAAAACAAAACAAAAAAAACCAGAAACTCTATACCTTCCTTCTCCCCCCTTCTTCCCTCCCTCTTCCCCCTTCCCCACTGTCAACCAACATTTTTCCATCTCTCTGATTTTACTACTTTAAGAATCTCACATAGTGGAATCCTACAGTATTTGTCTTTGGGGGCTCACTTAGTTCACTTAATATAAGTCCTCAAGGTTCATGCATGTTGTAGCAGGGGTCAGAGTTTCCTTCCTTTTTAAGGCTGAATGATATTCCATGGTGTGGTGGTGGATTTCCAGGGGGAACTGAGTCAGCTGTTCTTAGCTGAGACACCAAGAGGTGGCAGCTGATTCCAAGCAGAAAAACCAGCTGACAATGTATCAACAAATGTGAATCAGCTAACAATGTAAAGGATATCCACGAAAAAAAAACTGACAATTTTATCTAACTTGTGATATTTAATTTTAACAAAAAGGTTTATAACAGATTTCAGAAGGAAATCAAGTCTGTTTTTAGTTCTGTTTTTTTTTATAAGTGGGCTAGATCAAAGCTGACTTGATGTAGAATTCTAAAAAAACAAGCGGGTAACTACTAGGGGTTCTACAGGCCACTGGAGACACAAACATACATGAGAAATTCTGTGCTCTCGGTGGGTCAAAAACTAGTGTGTAAAATCCTAGAGAAGCTTTAAGCAGTTCAGAAAAAGTAGCCCCTTCCCACAGATGTTCTACAGATTTTGGTAGTTGTGGATTCTTTTCATTGCTGTGCTTTAAAAAAATTTTTTTTCAGTTTTAAAATTATCCACTTATCTGTCAATGGACATTTGGGTTTCTTCTGTTTTAGTGATTGTGAATAATGCTGCTATGAACATGGGTCTACAAATATCTCTTTGAGACCCTGCTCTCAATTCTTTGGGGGTATATATCCAGAAGTGGAATTGCTGGGTCATGCGGTAAATTTAGTTTAAATGTGTTGAGCAACCTGAGGAAATGTGTTGAGGAAATGGCTATGCCATTTTACGTTCCCACCAGCAAACGCACAAGGGCTCCAATTTCTCCACATCTTCACCAACACTTGTTGTTTCCTGTTTTTTGGTAGTAGCCATCTTAATGGGTGTGGGGTGAGGTCTCATTGTAGTTTTGATTAGCACCTCCCTAACGATTGGTAGTGTTGAGCATCTTTTCATGTGCTTTTTGGCCGTGTGTTTACAAGTATCCCCTGCTTTTCAAAAGTTCGTGTTACGCCACTTTTCTTTTATGAAAGACCTACATTAGTACCTATTCTCACTAACCGAAAGAAATGTGAAGAGGATTTTCACTTTTATGAAAAAAGGCAAAAAGTGGAAATAGCGTTCGGCATTTGTTTTGCGGTGAGCCTTTATAAAGGCACCATGCAGCCTGGACAGCTCGGAGGGGCCCCGCCAAACTCCTTCGAGGGGAACCATACTCACCATCAAGCTGCCATAGCTTTGCACTGTGTCTCTGAGCATCTGTGCTTTCCCTCCATTTATTTTGTGCATCCATTGGCAAGATGTGTCCTAAAAGCTAAGGGGCATTATATTTTGAGTTTGGGAATGCTCAAAAAATTTTCCATATAAATTAATGGTAACTGCTTCTTCGCTTTACACCACATTGGCTTCTGAAAGGTTTCATAGGAAGGCTCTACTTCCTGGTGGGGGTGGGGGGACCTGTATCATCTTTGGAGAAATGTCTATTCAAGTCCTTTGCCCATTTTTATTTTTCATTTTTTTTAAAGATTTTATTTATTTATTTGACAGAGACACAGCGAGAGAGGGAACACAAGCAGGGGGAATAGAAGAGGGAGAAGCAGGCCTCCCGCAGAGCAGGGAACCCGATGCGGGGCTCGATCCCAGGACCCCGGGATCATGACCCGAGCCGAAGGCAGACGCCCAACAACTGAGCCACCCAGGCGCCCCGTCCTTTGCCCATTTTTAAATCAGGTTTTGTTGTTCTTGTTATTTTCTCTATATATTCTGAGTATTAAACCTTAATCCTATGTATAATTTGCAAATAGTTTCTCCCATTCTTGTGGGTCAGCTTTCTACTCTATTGATGGTGTCTTTTGATGCACAAAATTTAACTTTCATGAAGTTCAGTTTATCTATTTTTCCTTTTGTTGACTATACTTTTGGTGTCTTATCCAGGACATCATTGCTAAATCCAGTCTCCTGAAGCTTTGTCCTGTTTGTCTTCTAAGAGTCTTAGAGTTTTAGATCTTACATTTAGGTCTTTGATCCATTTTGAGTTAATTTTTGTATGTGATGTTAGGTAAGGGCCCAACTTCATCCTTTTGCATGTGGACATCCAGTTTTCCCAACATTGTTAGAAAAAATTGTCCTTTTCCTATTGAATAGTCTTGTCACCCTTGTCAAAAGTCTTTTGACTTTTGAGGGTTTATTTCTGGGCTTTCTATACTATTCTATTGTTCTGTATGTCTGTCTTTATGCCAATGCCACACTGTTTTGATTACTATAGCTTTGTAGTAAGTTTTGAAATCACAAAGTGTGAGTCCTCCAGGTTTGATCTCCTTTTTCAATAATGTGTTAGCTATTCCAGGTCCCTTGAGATTTCATATGAATCTTAGAATAGGGTTTTCTATCTCTGTGGAAACATCACTGGGACTTCAAAGGATTGCAACGAATCTGCAGATCACACTGGGTGGTAATGACCTCTTAGCGGTATTAAGTATTTTAATCCATGAACATAGGATGTGTTTATATTCATGTCTCCTTTAAATTTCTTTCAGCAGTGTTTTGTAATTTTCATTGTACAAATCTTTCACCTCCTCGGTTAGTTCCCAAGTATGGTATTCTTTCAGATGCTATCATAAATGGAATTTTTATAATTTCAGATTGTTCATTGTTAACGTACAGAAATGCAACTGTACTTTTATGTGTTGACTTTATATCCTGCTACTTTGCTGAGTTCACTTATTCTAACAGTTTTTTTTTTCCCTTGTGCAGTATTTAGTGATTCTCACATATAAAGTCCTATTATCTGTGAACAGAGATTGTTTTACTTCCTTTCCAATTTGGATGCCCTTTATTTCTTTTTCTTGCCTAATACCTCTGGCTGGAACTCTCGGTACCACATTGAATAGAAGTAGTGAGGGTGGACATCTCTGTCTTGTTCCTACTTTTAGAAGAAAAGCTTTCAGTCTTCCACCATTGAGTATGTTGCTTGGCTGTGGGTTTTGCATACATGGCTTTTACTATGTTGAGGTAGTTTCCTTCTATTTAAATGTTTCTATCATGAAAGGGTGTTGGATTTTGTCAAATGCTTCTTTAGCAACGATTGAAATGATCATGTGGTTCCCTTCCCACCTCCATTCTGTTAATGTGTATTACATTGATCAATTTTTGTATGTTGAACCATTCTTGCCTTGGAAGAATAAATCCTGCTTGGTCATGGTGTATAATCCTTTTACTGTGCTGCTGAATTCAGCTTGCTAGTATTTTGTTGAGGATTTTTCCACCAATGTTCATAAGGGCAATTCTATAGTTTTGGTTTTGGTTTTCTGATTTTTATTTTTTTGCTTGTAGTGTCTCTGGCTTCAGTATCCAGGCAATGCCAACCTCCTACAATGGCTTAGGAGATACTCCCTTCTCTTCAATTTTTTTTTTTTTAAGATTTTATTTATTTATTTGACAGACTGAGAGAGAGAGAGCGAAAGCAGGAACACAAGCAGGGGGAGTGGGAGAAGGAGAAGCAGGCTTCCCGCGGAGCAGGGAGCCCAATGCGGGGCTCGATCCCAGGACCCTGGGATCATGACCTGAGCCGAAGGCAGATGCTTAACGACTGAACCACCCAGGCGCCCCTCTTCAGTTTTTTTGGAGAAGCTTGAGGAAGACTGATAGTTCTTTAAATGTTTGGTAGAACTCACAAGTGAAACCATCAGGTCCAGGTCTAGGCTTTTCTTTTGGGAGATTTTTGATTACTGATTTAGTCTCCTTACTAGGTACAAGTCTGTTCAGATTTTCTATTTCTTCCTTATTGAGTCTTGGTAGGTTTTGTGTTTCTAGGAATTTGTCCATTTCATCTAGGTTTTCCAATTTGTTGGCCTGCAATTGTTCATAGTACTCCCTGAGTCCTCCTTATCTCTGTAAAATCAGTAGTAATGTCCCCCTTCTTTCAGTTCTGATTTTAGTCATTTGTCTTTTCTCTTAGTCCATCTACCTAAAGGTTTGTCAATTTTGTTGCTCAAAGAACCAACTTGGTTTTGTTGATTTTTTTTTTCCCTCCTCCCTACTATTTTTCTATTTCCTTTTTTAAGATTTTATTATTATTATTATTATTATTATTATTTTGGTAATCTCTACAGCCATTGTGGGGCTCAAACTCACAACCCTGAGATCAAGAGCCTCATGCTCTACTGACTGAGCCAGCCAGGCTGCCTCTTTCTATTTTCTATTGTCCTTCTTTGTTTCTTACAACCATTTTTTAAAAGATTTTATTTATGGGGCGCCTGGGTGGCTCAGTCATTAAGCGTCTGCCTTCGGCTCAGGTCATGATCTCAGGGTCCTGGGATCGAGCCCCGCATCGGGCTCCCCGCTTAGCAGGAAGCCTGCTTCTCCCTCTCCCACTCCCCCTGCTTGTGTTCCCTCTCTCGCTGTGTCTCTCTCTGTCAAATAAATAAAATCTTAAAAAAAAAAAGACACTAAAAAAAAAAAAAGATTTTATTTATTTTAGAGAGAGATAGAGAGCACAAGCAAGGAGAGAGGGAGAGGGAGGGAGAGAGAGAGTCCCAAGCAGACTCTGTGCTGAGGGCAGAGCCTGACACGGGGCTCAATCTCAGGACTCTGAGATTATGACCTGAACAGAAATCAAGAGTCAGAGGCTTATCCACCTGGGCCACCAGGCACCCCTTTTGTGTACAACTATTTTCTTTGTGGTTACAGTGAAGATTACACTTGACATCCTAAAGTTATAACACTCTACTTTGAATTTATACCAGCTTCTATAATAAACAAAAACTCCTTTACAACTCCACCCTTGATGTTATCACAAAATGATACCTTTATACATTATATACCCCAGAATGTAAACTAATAATTATTTTTAATGTATTGGTATCTTAAATCACACAGAAAACAGTGGAGTTACAAGCCATTGTTACAATAATATTAGCTTTTATAATTGGCCAGGTATTTACCTTTGAGATCTTTGTTTCTTCATATGGCTTCAAGTTACTGTTTAGCATCCCTTCATTTCGCCAGGTAGGACTTCCTTCAGCATTTCTGACAGGACAGGTCACAGACTCCTTCCACTTGTGTTTATCTGGGAAAGTCTTCATTTCTCTTTCACTTTTGAAGGACAGTTTTGCTAGGAGTCTTGGTTGGCAGTTTTTTCTTTTAACACTTTGAATATATATGCTCACTGCTGTCTGGCCTCCAAAAGTTTCTGGTGAGAAATCTGCAGACATTCTTATCGAGGATCCCTTGTACATGACAAGTAGCTTTTCTCTCCTGCTGTTTTTGAGATTGTCTTTGTCTTTTGATAGTTGATGTGTCTTTGTGTGGGTCTCTTTGAATTCATTTTACTTAGTTTGTTCAGCTTCTTGGATGTTTATATTCATGCCTTTCATAAAATTTGGGAAGTTTCCATCCATTATTTCTTTGAATGTTCTCTCTGCCCTCCTCGCACCTCCCCCCATTCTTTTTCTCCTTTTCATGCTGGCTCTTCCTTCTGGGACTCCCACAATGTGTGTCCACTTGATGGTATCCCGCAGGTTCCTCAGCCTCCATTCACTTTTCTTCAATCTCTTTCTGTTCCTCAGACTTGATCATTTCCTTTGTCCTATCTTCAAGACCATTCAAGATTCTTCTGCCTGGGGGCACCTGGGTGGCTCAGTCGTTAAGCATCTGCCTTCGGCTCAGGTCATGATCCCAGGGTCCTGGGATGGAGCCCTGCATCGGGCTCCCTGCTCAGCTCCCTGCTTCTCCCTCTCCCCCTGCTTGTGTTTCCTCTCTCGCTGTATCTCTCTCTGTCAAATAAATAAAATCTTTTTTTAAAAAAGGTTCTTCTGCCTGATCAAATCTGCCTTTGAATCCCTCTAGTGAATTTTTCACTTCAATTATTGTACTTTACAGCTCAAATTTTTTTTTCTTCTTAGGCTTTCTATCTTATTGATGTTTGGATTTTGTTCATACATCGTTTTCTTAAATTTCTCCACATCTTCCTTTTAGTTCTTTGAGCATCTTTAAGAAAGTTATTTTTAAAGTGTTTTAAGACTGTTGTTTTATCTAGTCTATCTGCCACCAGGTCTTTGTCAGAGACTGTGTTGATATACTTTTTTCCTTTAGATGGACTGTACTTTTCTGTTTCTTTGTAGGTTTTGTAATTTTTTGGAAAAAATCTGGACATTTGAATTTAATAATGTGGTAATTATGGAGATCAGATGCTCCCCCTTCCCCAGGGTTTGCTGGTGTTTTGTTAACTTTTGTTTATAACTCTTTTCTCTTTAATCATTATAGACTGTCTCTGTGCTAAGGATCAGCCTAAAGTGTAAATTTAAGGTCTTGGGTCTTTTTTAGCCTTTTCTTGGGTATGCATGGTCATTTTCCATTTTTCCCCAAATATGCAGTTGTTTTTGAACGTCTGTGATTGGTTAATTCTATGTGTCAACTTGACTGTAATAAGGGATGCCCAAATAGTAATGGTATACATTATTTCTGGGTGTGTTTGTGAGGGTGTTTTCAAAAGAGATTAGAAAAGGATCAGTAGACTGAGTAAAGAAGATCCGGCCTCACCAATGTGAGCAGGCATCATCCAATCTATTGGGGATCCAAATAGAACAAATAGGTAACAGAAAGCAAATTCTCTCTTGAGCTGGGATGCCTGCCCTCTCCTGCCCTCAGATATTAGCCCTTCTGGTTCTTGGGACTTCAGACTCAAGGACTCACACCAGCAGCCCCCCACCTCCCTGGTTCTTAGGCGTTCAGCCTCAGACTGAATTAGACCAGTGGCTTTCCAGATTCTCCAGTTTATAGACAGAGATAATTGGACTTCTAAACCCCCATAGCATGAGGTAATTCTTAGATACACATATATAGATTTTTTTTTTAATTTTTTTTTTTAAGATTTTATTTATTTGCGAGAGAGACAATGAGAGACAGCATGAGAGGGAGGAGGGTCAGAGGGAGAAGCAGACTCCCTGCTGAGCAGGGAGCCTGATGTGGGACTCGATCCCGGGACTCCAGGATCATGACCTGAGCCGAAGGCAGTTGCTTAACCAACTGAGCCACCCAGGCGCCCCACATATATAGATTTATTATAGCTACATGTAACATACTGGTTCTTTTTCTTTGGAGAACGCGACTAATACAATGTCCCAGTCTTAATATCTGCCTCCCAAGAGTAGAACAAGGTAAAAATGAAGGGGGGTGGGAGGAAGTGTGCTGGGCCTTTAAATCCCTTGGAAATCACTTCAGCTGGAGGCAGAGGGGTTGCAGCAACAGAATGGGGTGCCACAACCATGGCTCTCTGCCCCTTTGTCTACACCTCTGTGATCAAAAGCAGTAATCAGCAATCAGAGCACGGGTCTCTGATACTCGGAGGACAAGGTCCTTTTTCACCCACTCTAGCCCCCAAAAGCTTATATAAACTATTCCCGCAATATGGGCACAATGGTCTACCGTGCAGATAGGGGATGGGTGCTTCTGAGCTCAGAGCTGAAACTGACCAAATTAACTGCAATTTACCTGTCCAAACATGTCCCCTGGAAGTTACAAGCCTTCAATAGTCTCCAGAGTTCCAAAACACATCAGACAGATTCTGCCAAGGCCACTGTTGTCTAGGTGGGAAGACCTACTTCAGGTGCTTCCTTCTCCACCATCTTTCCAGAGTCCTCTTAATAGGTATTGTTTTAATCGACCTAGTTTGTAGTAATTTGTTATAGCAGCAATGAGAAAATAATTCAACAGGAGACCTGAAACGACCTTGCTGGTTCAAAAGATAAAGTCATTTTTGGGTGCCTGGGTGGCTCAGTCGTTAAGCGTCTGCCTTCGGCTCGGGTCATGGTCCCGGGGTCCTGGGATCGAGTCCCACATTGGGCTCCCTGCTCGTCGGGAAGCCTGCTTCTCCCTCTCCCACTCCCCCTGCTTGTATTCCTGCTCTCGCTCTCTCTGTCAAATAAATAAATAAAATCTTAAAAAAAAAAAAAAAGGTCATTTTTCCATTCATTTATCGTCCTTCATGTACCCATGGTTTCCATTCCAGGCCCTGCCTTCCAGATAATTCCTAAGGTATCTGTGTCCTTCTCAAAATGTCAATCCAAAAAAAAAACACAAGTCAATCCCAGAATGACCCATCACTCCAGACCCTGCTGACTGGAGCAAAGTAAGCATTTTGCTAGATTTGATCGGCACATCTGGAAATCTCATATTAAATGATGCTCATCAAGCTGGAAATGAACTGAACACGTAAAACTTCGTCACATCTCTTCTGTCCCGTTCTTGAGTCCTTGGTCTGTTTTTTGACTTTGGGGCAGGACTTGACTTTGATTCCTCCTAAACTCCATGTTGTCTAAATATACAGTGAAATATTAGAATCTCCTGCATCACACTACTGACGAGTTCTTTGTTGCCATTTCAATTCCGTGTGCTTTTGGAGTAAGGAAAGAGCAGGTAGATTTGGCCCCTTAAATCTCAGAGAAAGGAAGCTAATAGAGGCAACATCATAAATAATAGAGTAGGTAAAAGCTTCTATATATAAAAAAAAAAAAAAATGACTCAACTTCAGGGCCTAAGATGTGATTTATATGGCAAAGCTTCACAGGAAAGCCAGCCTAACATGCTCCTAGCCTTGTGCCTTTCTCCATTTGACCTCAGAATGGCAGACACCCTCACCCCCCCCCCCCAGTACTCCATGGACCACAAGGGCCACAATGGCCAGGAGGAAGGAAGGAAGTCTGAGTGGGTCCTTCTCAGGGGCCATAAGCATGAGATTACAAATAAGTGACAGTTTTCATAATTACTGTGCTACCCAGAGGCCCCTGGTTGTGTCTATTCTGAAGCAAGGGTAGGTAAGGATCAGGGCTCTACAATCCACCCTAGGTTCGAGTCCTGGTTCTTCTTTGGTATTGGCCTTGTGACCTCAGACAAGTGAGCCAGGCTGGCCAGACTGGCCTTGGACGCAGCTCACCCTCGCCACTGTTTGCAGCACCCATACCCCCAACCAGCACACAGATGTGCCAAGACATGACCAGAGTTTGGGGGCTCAAGCAGCCTACAGAGAAGGAGAAATCCTCTGCTGCTTTACCAAAATGGCTGTAGAAGGACCTATACAAACTCATAGGGCTTCCCCCCACCTGCCAGTATAGTAATTTCTTGGTTTCTCCATCCATTGAACATTCATTCATCTATCCCATGCTAAGTGGGAGCCAGCCAGGCATGCACTAGGCTCTGCTGTGGGCCACAGCGGTGGACGGGAGAGCTCCTCCTTCCTAGAGCTTTTCCTCTCACTGCTGTTGAGGCCCTTGAGCCTGCAGCCGACCTGGCCAGGAAGAGCAAGCAAGTCCCTGATCCTCAGGCTCAGTTCCTCCTCTGTCAATAGGGATCACAACAGTCCCCATCTCCTAGTGTGGTCATGAAGGTCCACAGGAGATGGAAAAGGGGGGTTAGTAGCTGGAACTAGACCAGCAGCTAGTAAATGGTAAGTATCTTGACATTATGATTGTATAGTCATTATATTCTACTAGAATAATAAACCTCAGGACAGGTCTGATTTCAGACTCTCTGGTTCATTTCCCTTCTAGAACATAAGGAGGTGGAAGAACGCTGAATTAGTAGTGGCAAGACTCAAGTTCAATGACTTTGCCATTATATTACATAATCATCCAATGATTCTGGATTGGGTTACCCCTCTGCAGGAGCTATGGTGGTGAACACAGCAGACAAGGTCCCTGGCCTCAGGGAGCTCACGGTCCATGGGGAGGAGCAAGAACTCAAAGAGTAAGCACCTAAGTTAATTTCAGAGAGTGATCAGGGCGGGAAGCGAATACAATGGCAGCCCAGGCAAGGAGCAAGAGGGGCCGTACTTAGCCTGTACTGCAGTCGGCTGCACCCAGACCTGGCCCACCCAAAGGGGCGAGGGCAGGGAATTGGTGAGGGGCCCTACAGAGGTGTGGGCATGGGGATGCAGCCAGGATTAGCCCCACCGGGACGCCAGTACCTCTCCTGGCTGAAAGGTCAAGGAGCGGACCCCAGACCCGGAACCAGGAAGCCCTGCAGGAGAGGACTCGGCCCCGCCAAACCAAGACCTGGAAGGCAAGGCATCAGGAGGAGAGTCCCACCTCCCTCTGCGTCCTCCCTCCACTCCCCTGCCAGCCTTCCTGTTGGCTGTAACCACAGAGCAAGGGAAGCTGGGTGGTGGAGGATGCAGGGGTCTGCCGGCCAGGGCGCAGAGCAAGCTGGGGAGCGGAGGACAGCAGGTCTGGAGAGGCAAATGAAGAACCACCAAGTCCCGGGCCAGCATCGGGCACATAGCATTGCAGTGTAAAACCAGATGGAGCGCCCGGAACATAGCCCTTCACTCGTCTGAGCCTCACTTTCCTAATCTGTAAAATGAGGATCGGAACCCAAAGAGCATGAGTTGCCCCCTTGTGTTTACCCCTGGGACCCCGGCTGCTCCCAGGACCTGGGCTTCCGCTCTCTCTGCCCCGCTGCATGTCGCAGAGAAGCAGACTCAGGATGTGAGGACAAAGCCCTGCACTTGACCCTGGACGAGATGTACCGAATTAAAAGACCATCACTGCAAATGACAACTTATCTTCAAACGTGGAGCATATGTAGAATACCTATGTTAATGCTTACCTGCTGCTTTTATAATTTTAAGAAAGCAAGACTGGAAGGAAAAACAACTGCAAAGGCTAACAGCCATGGTCCGCAAGTGTTTGAATTGAATGTGGGAAGAAAAGGTTAAAAGAAAAAAAAAAAAGAAAAGAAAAACAACTGTCTGGACCTTAAGCATGAGTTAAAGGACTCTCGGCTGGGCCCAGGGAACATTAAAGGGTTTGTCCAAATCAGAGGTGCTCCCCGCCCTTCCCTTCTCCTCCCCCACATCCACCAAGCTCCGAGCCTGTGCCTCATGCTGAGAGTCACTAGAAATGCAATGATCCAGGGCAGGAACCCCTAGGCCTGTCACCAACAAAGGAGATCAAAGCATTTCTCTCTCTTTTTTTTTTTTTCTTTAAGTTTGGAGTCCCTGCTGCGTGTTTTCCCGTCTCAGACAGACAGTAAGGTGATGGTGGCCCTTGGCCCCAGTCTTGCTTCCCTGCGGCAGGTCTGGCTTCCACAAGCCACCACCGTCTGTGCGGATTTCTGGCCCTCGGAGGAAGGACTGCAGAGCCCAAGAACTCAATGTGTGGGCTTGCAGCCAGGTGAGCCCAGGTTCGAATCCTGGCTCTGTCAGCACAGGCTCTGAGCTCCGGGCCTATCCCGAGCCCCTCTGGGTTTTAGCAACCCCGTCTGCAAAATAGCGCAGGGGGCCGTGCAGGCGAGGCTGGACAAGGGACAGGAGGAACTCCGCATGCACACGGACTGAAAGCGTCCCCTAAGTTCATATGTCAAAGTGCTGCCCCCCAGTGCGATGGCATTTGGAGGTGGGGTCCGTGGGAGGTAGTTAGGTTTTGAGGAGGTCATGAGGGCGGCCCTCGTGATGAGATTTGTGCCCTAATGGAAGCTAGAGCTTGTGTCTCTCTTCGCTTCCCTCCTCCCTCCCTCTTCACGCGCACTCAAAGAAGAGGATCTGTGAGCCCGCAGCAAAACGGTGGCCACCTCCAAGCCCAGAGGAGAGGTCTCAGAATGAAACCTACCCGGCCAGGACCTTGATCTTGGACTTCTGGCCTCCAGACGTGGCAGAATGTACACTTCTGTTGAAGCCGCCCGGTCTCCGGTATTTTGCTACGGCAGCCTGCGCTACGCTGGCCCTGCTCCAGGCATGGGGACAGCACGCACTTCCACAGCCTCTGGCTCATTTCTTCCAGTAGGTTCAGGACTGGGTACCGGTCAGCCAGGGAGCTGCAACCGCTGTCCGTGTTTCCCCGGGGCCCGTGACTGGCACCGCAGGCCCCTCTGCACTCCAACCTGAGCACCCAGCTCACCTGCCACTTGGCATCCGATTCCCTGTGCATGGCCCTGAGCGGGTGGGCTTGGTGCCAGGTTACTGTTCCGACGAGCCCTGCTCCAGGGGAAGCCTGCTGCAGGGCGCCCAGGGATCTGGCACCACCCCCAGGCCCTTCCCACTGCTCCCCCCGCCGAAGTCTAAAGGATGTTTAGAACCTGCAGGGGTGTGTGTGTGTGTGTGTGTCCGTCCCCCCATAACACAAGAGGCTGGGTTCTTTTCCTGACATTTAACTCCAGACCAAGCTTTGCTACAAAAGCAGCAGGGAAGTTGAGAGGGACTCACCTTTAGGACAGAACCCATTTCTAGAAGGTGAGAAGCCAGGCATTGGGTGGCTGTCCATAGAAAGAGGGTCTCCCACCAGGCAGGGGAGCAGAGTATGGCCACAGGGAAGGTACTCACTGTGCAGGGGTTAAGTGGTGGCTCTTTGCCAGGCAGGGGGCGGTGGGGGAACAGAGGGGCTCTGGGATGCTAAGCCTCACTCCCTGACTTACCATCCACGAGAAGCCAAGAACATCCGTTGTTTTCTGTCACCATTCTCTACCTCTGTTGCCCTCCGGGAAACCACCCCTTTGACTCCCATGGTCCCAGAGAAGCCTATTTTGAGCCCAGTTCCAGGGAAGAGCACAGGATCCTCCTTGGCCCAAACCAGTCCACGCCTCCCAGTCCCCTAACCATGACAGGAGCGGGTGCACAGCCGAGTCTGAGCCCTGGATGCAGCCCTGGGTGTGCCGAGTTCCTGCCGGACCTGAGACCAGAGAGGAGGTAGGGGCCAGAACTCCTGTGTCCATCTGGCCACTAAACAAAACCCAGAAGGAAAGTGAACACAGGAGAAGTGAGAGCTAGAGAGGAGGAGAAACCAAGGCCTGATGGCCCCAGGTTAGCCGGGCCTGGGCAAGCGGCACCCCCACCTCCCAGCTCAATGAGCAGAATAATGGCTTCTTTAAGTTATTTTTAAAGATTTATTTATTTTAGAGAGCGAGAATCTCTAGCAGACACCCCGCTGAGCGCAGAGCCCAACGCAGGGCTCGATCTCACGACCCCAAGATCATGACCTGAGCCGAAATCCAGAGCCAGACACTTAACCAACTGAGCTGCCCAGGCGCCCCTTAAATTATTTTTTAGAGGCCCATTTGTTAGGTTTCTGTCACATAGAACTGTTGTAACACATACACGTACCCAAACCAATCGCAGATTTCTAAAATTGTAGTACGGACAAGACCACAGTATTCCAGGTTGTGCCTGATGCCTCGGGGTTGGTGGGGACTAGTGGTTTGGGATCAGCTTGGAGAATATCTGAGGTCGGCAGAAAAGCTGCTCACCTAAGTGGTCTGTGGATACCAGCGAAAGCCTGACCTTTTCCCCTCTGGTGAGGGGCCCTCCCAGGCGGACTGGTTCCTCCATGGCTACCTGCAGCCCCCACCCCAATAGCCTGGGATGGTCCCAGCTCCAGGCAGGCTCACTGACCCCAGGATTAACATATTCTACTTGTCCGGGAATGGGATTCTCAGATCAAGAGAGGGACCAGGAGAGGTACATTTTTAGAGGGAAGCTAGCAAAGCAGCAAAAGGGATTCTGTGTCCAGATGGGGAGTGGCAGGAAGCTGCTCGATCTCTGTCAACTCACGGGGCCTGGCACCCGCAGGTGCTCCTTAAACTGGTATTTCCAAAGAAATGAATGAATGAGCGAGCAGACCTCCCAGCAGAGCGGAGTGTGGAGGTGGTTATTATACAGGGAATTTCCCAAGACCTCAAAAGACCTTGGGACATCATTTGGCCTAGTGTGTCTCAAATTTCTCATTCAGATTTTTTGCCACATTTGCATGCCACCAGTTTTGTTTCAAGTAACCCGCTTTTTAAAACTTAAATGTGCTATGGCAAGTGCCTATACAACACGGAGGCAATAATTCTAAGCCAAGGGCCAGTCTCTTTATTAAGAACGATTGACAAGCTAGAGAGGTTTTAAAGACCACCAGCACCAAACAGACTTTCTCTTTGTATGATCAGCACTGAAAAGAGTAACTTCCCATGAGATTTAGCGCCGCTTAAAACCATCTTGTACATCTTGTGCGTCCTACGAGGTGTGTGCTGTGGGCTGTGGGGACATAGAAGCACGGGAATGGAGGACACGGCAAATCCGTGGCTTGCGGTCTCCAGGCTGGGACCTCCCGATGCTCTAGTGATCCGTCCTGCCGCCCCTCTGGGCTGCCCTTCAGGACTGTCTCCTCCCTCTTTAGGTTGAGGTCCTGGTCCTCGATTTCTCTGCTTGATTCACAGGCAGCCGGCCGGGGCTTGGAGTCCAGGCTGGGTCGCTCAGAGCCCTCCTGTCCAGCTCCCCATCTTGCTACAGCCTTATTAGCTACCATTATTTCAAAGTAGCGATGAACAAAAACAATATTTCAAATCATCTATAACAACCGTAATGTGGTATGAAAATGTCTGTTGTCCCTGGAACAGAGGTGTTGGTGCTCTTGACACGGGGTGTGTGCCTACAATCAGTTGCACTTAGAGGTTCGTGAAAAGAAAGGTGTAATCTTTTTTGCTCATTGGCTTAAAATGTAGACTTTATTATTCAGTATAATAAAGCCAAAAGATTACGAGATGATGGCCCCTGGAGGGGTAGTTTGTTCCAGATTTCAAGAGGAGGGGTCACACGGGGAGGCACTGGGGTCAGTCGGGAGGCAGAGGGAGCAGGACGAAACTGTAGTCAAGAGCCTGTGTTGTGGTTTCGGTGGAAGGAGGCAGTGAGGCAGTGTAGACAGGCTTACGATCAGCTGGTTTGAGTCATTTCAGCAGCTCTGAGCTGTAGGAGCCGTCTCTAGTTGTCTGCCTGGCCTGGGGAAATGAAGGCATGGGAATAGTGACCCAGAGGGCAAGAACCCAAGAAAGAGGTGGTTGGGTATAGTTTTAGATTTAGGTGGTTTTCGATTGAAAGATGTACTCACAGGCCACATATTTACCATCTCTAGGAATTAGCTAGCCCTGGGAGGGGCAGTCTCTCTAGAAGCTCAGCAAGTCCCCAGATGTTAAAACATCAGGAATACCTCACTAATACACCCATCCAAATTCACAGGCCCCATGAATTTGACCCAGGGCTGCCAGATTGAGAATCCTATCTGAGAACCGCCCCCTCAAATGTAAAAGGCAGCGTTAATACCTGAGAGTCAGAGATCCCAAACCCAGTGCCTTTGAGGGGCAGGCAGGCGACGTTGGTGAGGGAAATGAGCCAAGTGTGAAGGACAGCAAGGGTGGGGCTATGGGACTCATGCCCCACAAAGGCCAGTTGCTTTCAGGCCCAGCCAGTGGCTACCCAGTATTGCCCGATCTTCTGAGCCTTCAGGAGAAGACCGATAGATACCTAGACCCCGTGGTGGGTGGGTGGGTGTGTGTGTGTGTGTAAGAGAGAGAGAGAAGGAGAGAGAATCTAGGATTTTTAAACGTTTGCAATTTTTTTTTTTAAGTAAACACTGCAGGAATAAATAAGCACATCTCTGAGTTGCAAGAGGCCTGGGACCACCAGCCTTGGTTTGTCCCTGACCCCGTCTGTCCGCTCCTCCAGGGCCTTTCTCATTCATGGGGAATCTCTCCTCTTGCTGCAGGAAACCATGTCTCTGATTCTGGCTTGGTTTCTTTTGCCTATGGAGTCAAACCTCAAATATTCTTCCAGGCTTAATTTGTCCGTGGCATTCTGGGGAGCAAGGAGAGCCTGTGGGATGATACAGCACAGCGTTTTACAAAGATTTTTTCCCCTCTACACTTTGAAGTTCAGCCCCACGTCTCTGGGTGTGGGTTTCCTCACTTGTACCAGGAACTGACAACGGTAACCCCACCCGGGATGCAGGACCTCCTCAAGGAGGCAGTAAACGGGCCACACGCTGGGGAGTGCTGTGAGCCAGAGCCCAGAGCCGCACAGCCTTACCTCATGAGGCCTCCCCGCCACCTTCCGGGTTGGCTCTATGGTTAATCCTACTTCACTGATGGGGAAGCGGAAGCGGAAGCAGGAAGACCATGGCCCTGCCTGAGAGCATCCTGAGGCAAAGCCTCCTGTGCGGCTCTGGGGACAGGGGATGGGCGATGGGGGCTGGAAGGCACCTACATGCCCACCCAGGAGGCCCCTCTGCCCCTGGATCTGGCTCACACCAAGACGGATCAGAAAGTGGAACAGATGCACCTGAGGCTTAATCATAAAATAGGAAGGATCATCATTCAGCCCTGCACTCGTTCGAGGGGGGTATCCTGATTCTGTCGCCGAGGCGAGCGCCCGAGAACAGCACCCGCCAAGGTGGACGGTGGCGGCAGCAGAGGCCCGCCTCTCTCCGGAGAGGCCATATCTGTGTGTCAAAGCTGCCAGAGCCAGTACCACAGACCCAAGGGCTTAAACAACAGAGATTTACTTCTTACAGTGCTGGAGGCTGGAAGTCCAAAATCCAGGCATCTGCAAGTTTGGTTTCTCCTGAGGCCTCTCTCCTTGGCTTGTAAACAGCCGCCTCCTCCCTGTGTCCTCACACCATCTTCCTTCTGCCTTTGTCCACATGTCCTCTTCTTATAAGGACCCCACCCTTACTGGATTAGAGCCCACTCTAATGACCTCATTTTAACTTAATCACTTCTTTATTTTTTTTTTTTTTAAGATTTTATTTATTTATTTGAGAGAGAGAGAATGAGAGAGAACACATGAGAGGGGGGAGGGTCAGAGGGAGAAGCAGACTCCCTGCCGAGCAGGGAGCCCGATGCGGGACTCGATCCCAGGACTCCAGGATCATGACCTGAGCCGAAGGCAGTCGCTTAACCAACTGAGCCACCCAGGCGCCCTCTTCTTTATTTTTTTTTAAGATTTTATTTATTTGACAGAGAGAGAGAGAGTGAGCACAACCAGGGGGAGCAGAAGGCAGAGGGAGAAGCAGGCTCTCTGCCAAGCCAGGAGCCCGAAGTGGGATTCGGTCCCAGGACCCTGCGATCATGACCTGAGCTGGGGGCAGATATTTAACCAACTGAGCTGCCCAGGCACCCCTTAATCACTTCTTTAAAGACACTCACATTCTGAGGTCCTGGGGGTTAGGACTTTAACATATGAATTTTGGGGAGGACACAATCCAGCCCATAACAAAGGACACAAAGGTGGCCCAGGAGACAGATCACTGCTCTCCAGGGAGGTACATGGTATTGGGGGGGGGGTCAGAGGTGAGGCAGAGCAAAGCCTCCCCTGGCCCAGGGTGCCCGGGGCTTCAACAGCATACTGCGAAGCCCTCGGGAAACTCTCACCACCTCAGCTCAATCCCAGGCCAGCTCATGGTGGCTCCTTTCTCAGGCAGGCAGGAAGTCATAGACAGATGGTCCCATGTGAAATAGGCAAAAGACTTGAACAGAGCCTTTGCAAAAGAAGATGCACAAATGGCCAACAGTACAAGTGCTCAGCATCATCATTCATCAGGGTCATGCACATTCAAACCACAGCAAAAAGCTAATCCTTGCCAAAAAGGCTAAAATTCAAAAGACTGACAAGACCAAATGTTGGCAAGGATGTGGAGCTAGCATGGCTCTGATGACTAGTTTGCGGGAATGTAAAGTGGTTCAACCACTTAGGAAAACAGAATGAGATGGTGTCTTAAAAACCTAATTATGTACCTACTCTATGACTCAGCAATTCCTCTTAGCTACTTAGCCAAGAGAAATGAAGACATGCTCACAAAATTGTACAATTGTTATTATGAAGCAGCTTTCTTCATAATAACCCCAAAACTGGAAATGGCCCAAGTATCCATCAACAGGAGAGTGGATTGAGTGTGGGGTAGCCAGACAATGGGATACTGCTCAGCAATAAAAGAGGCACAAACAGTGATGCACAGAACAATGTGGATGAATCTCATAAACATGTTAAATGGAAGAAGCCAAAAGAAAAAGAATATATTCCAATGACATGAAGGTCTCAGAGAGGCTAGATAAAGCACAGGACAACCTCCAATAACAGAGTTACTTGGACCAAAATCTCAATGGCCCTGAGGTTGAGAAGCCTCAACTGAATTCAAAATCAGAACAGTGGTTGTCTCTGGGAGATGGAGACAGGGATTGCCTGAGGCTGGGCATGAAGGAATTTTCTAGGCTGATGATAATGTCTTGTATTTTGACAGCAATTGGGGTTACACAAGTGTATCATCTGTCAAAATTCAGCAAACATATGCTGAACATTTTTGCATTTCATTGTAAAGTTTACATTAAAAAACCAGGAAAAAAAGTGAAGTGTAATTAATGACATGCATGCGGCAGTGTGAAGGGGATCACACTGATGCCCACAGTTTCCCTTGAAGGACAGTAAAGAAAGAACATGGATGGATGGCTAGATGGATGGATGGATGGATAACTAGATGGGTGGATGGATGGATGGACGGAAGGAAGGATGGAAGGAAGGAAGGAAGAAAGGAAGGATAGCTAGATGGATGGATGGATAGCTAGATGGATGGATGGAAGGAAAGATGGATGGAAGGAAGGATGGATGGCTGGAAGGATGGATGGAAGGATGGATGGATAGCTAGATGGATGGAAGGATGGATAGATGGAAGGATGGATAGATGGATGGAAGGATGATGGAAGGATGAATGGATGGAAGGAAGAATGGATGGAAGGATGGAAGGAAGAAGGCAGGCTAGATGGATGGATGGATGGATAGCTAGATACACCTAGTTAATTCTTTTCTTAAATTCTTTCTATTCAAATAACTGATGTGGTTTCTGTCTCCCATGTGGACCTCCACATCCACTGAGCAGCCATTCTAAAAAGCAAATATTTAAGCCATTTTGCTGCTTAAAACTTTTTAACAGCTCCCCATCTCCAACCAGATAAACTTCTTAGCCTGTCACCCAAGGCTCTTTGCCATCCAACTAGTGCATCCAAACACATACTACTACCCTACATTGTGATCACAGTCAGCAACTGGCTATTTTGTGAACACAATTCTAGCTTTCCTACCATCCCCTCATATAACCAGGTGACCCTGCACATCCTCTTCCCTTTGTCTGGATTATCTTCCCACCTTCTCCTCCTGCTAAACTATTCTGAGTGTCAGTCACCTCCTCTTTGAAACCTCCCTTGATTTTCTCAGGCAGAGAAAAGGACTGCCTCGTTTGAGCTTTCCTGATGCCTTCCCAGAACACTTATCCTACCAGCTGCTGTTGGCACAACTGTCTCCTTCCAAGACTAGGACCTGCTCAAGGCTAGGGATCCATCCCCATTCATTCCTGAATCCTATGAGCCTAGAGCATTGCCTGGCACTGGGCAAAACTCAATCCATATTTGTTGCATGAAAAACATAATAGGAACAGATCCACTCTACAGTAGTAAAGAAAAGTCATATCTGAGGTTTAACAAACACAGTTCACATTTTAAAAACTCAAGTTCCAGGGCACCTGGGTGGCTCAGTCAGTTAAGTGTCTGCCTTTGGCTCAGGTCATGATCCCAGGGTCCTGGGATCGAGTCCCGTATTGGGCTCCTTGCTCAGCAGAGAGCCTGCTTCTCCCTCTTCCATTCCCCCTGCTTGTGCTCTCTCTGTCAAATGAATAAATAAAAATCTTAAAAAAAATAAAAATAAAAACTCAAGTTCCATTCCATTTTTTGAAAAATATAAAAATTATTTAGTGAACATAATAGTTAGCCTGGATCTTGTTTTCTCTTTTTAAGCAGAGTTCTGCTCACTTTCTGCTTCTCTGACTGGCTTTAACAAGTTCATAAAAGTTCATTTGACAAGTTTATAAAAGTTCATTTCACAAATTCATAAAGTCAGACTTGCCTTGATGGTCTGCCTGAAGGATTAGATTCCTTCAGGATCTGGTGCACATTATTTTTAATGATAGTAACTTTATTCTTGTTTTATTATTGAAATCATACATCCTTTTATATAAAAACCATGGGAAGTACAACAGACAAGAGACACATAAAGAAGAAAATCAGAGACACATAAAGAAGAAACCAAAACCTCCTTTAAAACCCACCACTCAGGGGCACCTGGGTGGCTCAGTCGTTGAGCATCCAACTCTTGGATTCGGTTCAGGTCATGATCTCAGGGTCATGAGATCGAGGGCTCCATGCTCAGCACAGAGTCTGCTGGAGATTCCCTCCCTTTCCATCCCCCTCTCCAGCTCCCCCTGCTCACAGTTCTCTCTAAAATAAATAAATAAAATCTTTTTAAAAAAACCTACCACCCCAAAATAACCACTGTTAGCATTTGGTGCACCAAATGCACCAGTAAGAACCCAAGCTGGTGCCTCTTTTAAAAATGATCCAGTACTTTTTCTTTTTTCTGATTTCAGACCGTACCGCCTGGTTGCTGAGCCTGGGCACACAGACAGCCGAGCCCTTGGCGAACAGACACTCCAATCACAAGATGCAAGTCCCAGCTCTGAAATCCTCAGGGCTTCTGTGAGCGTGAGTTCAAGGGAAAAACAGCAACAGTGGGAAAATAACTGGAGGGTAATAAAATGACAAACAGCCCAATGAACACATTTTAAAAGCACACTCATATTTGAAAAACAGAGTTATTAAATTAGCAAAAGGGAACACATTAGACATGGCAGAGCTGAATTTCCAAATGTTTTTCTGGAAATAATTAACTCCTGGCGGCAGGCACTGAGTACATTCACTGCAAGTGGGAGGTGGCCCCGGGGCCAGAACCTGGAAGGTGGCCCTGGCAGAGGGCTGTGCGGCAGAGGCCGTGGGGGTGGGGCGGGCCCAGGAGCGCACCAGGAGGTGCTTCGGAAGAGTGCGGTAGAGCGCGAGCTGGGAGATCCGGGCCAGTCTCTGTTCTCCCACTTACCAGCGGTAAGATTGCCAGCAAGTTTCTTAACTTGCCCACGCCTTGGTTTCCCCCATCTAGAAAACAGGGATGATCTAGATTCCTACTTCATAGGATAGTGGTGACAAATATATAGAAGGTTTCAGATGAATTAGCAGTCTGTTGTCAACACTCAAGGCTTGCAGGTGAGGACTGTGGTTGATCCCGTCGTAAATGAGATGGAAGAAGGGCAGGCGTGCATCTGGGAGGTTCGCAGCTGATGCTGGAGAAGGAAAAGACTGAGCACTGCAAAGCGCACTGAAATGACTTGGAACCTTAGAACTAGACTCTTGCTGATTCACTGTAGGCAAGAAATCATGCACTGAGGTTTAAAGCCACAAAGCTGGCCTGAAGGACCTCTGGGAAAATAGATTGGTCCCGGTGAACTGGTCAGCTACTGCAGCAGGATTGCTGGATAACAACCATCCCCCAAATTCAGGGGCTTACAACCGCGAGGGTTTGTGTTTTGGTTTGGTTTGGTTTGCTTAGGGCTCTGCAGATGGGCTGGTACAGCTCTGCTCCGGTCCCCAGGGCCTTGCCAGGCCTGCTCCCTGCATCTTACTCTGTTGGCCCTGGCCCTGTAGGCAGTGGCTACCCAGTGGGCGTCCTTTTCAAGTCAACAGGCAGGAGAGCAAGAGCCACCCCAACCTCAAAAGCGCACAGGTGGCCTCTGCTGACATTGCGTTGGCCAAAGCAGATCACGCAGCCAAGCCTGAGGTCAGCGGGGGCAGGAGAGCGGAAGGAATCCTGAGCAAACGACACTGCGGTCAGTCTCTCCCATCTGGAAGAAGCAGCCCTGCGGACCAGGAGGTGGCTAGGGGTCTGGGTCCCTGGAGCGGGCTACATCAAGTGTCAATGCAAGGATGAGGATGCTGGCACGTGGGGCTCACTGGGTCCTGACCACACAGCCGCCTCAGCTGTCTCCTTGCCGGCAGCCAGGCTCTTCAGTTCCTGCTGCCTTCCTGCTGAGGAACACCTTGCTATAGATCTAGCTCCGCTCACTCGCTCTCCTCTGCCTCCCAGGAGGGGCCTCTGCAAAGCAAATGTCAATTGTCCTGGGGACAATTGGTCAAGATACAGAATCCAATGATGCTAAGTCAGAGGAGGTGGGATGTGGGGAGGTTTGGGGAAGCCCATCCCTTCCATCTTTAAGGTCTTAGGATGGAGGAAAAGGAGCCTGGAAGACAGGACTCTGGAAGTCTAGGGCTCACTCTGGAGCCATCTGGCATGATCTCCGGCAGAGTGCTTGGTCTCTCATTTCTCTCCGTGGGCCACCTGCTTTGGAATCACTGGGGAAGCTGATTAAAGACACGGGTTCTTTGGTGGGCCTAGCCCATCCTAACCGGGACCCCAGGGTCAGAGCTGGGGCTGCGTGGGTCACAGCATCTCCAGATGATTCTGAGAACCTTCAAACCAGTCGCTCAGGACCTGGGAGTTTTGAGCTTAAAAGTGGGGAGGAGAGGGGTGTGTGGCTGGCTCAGTCAGTGGAGCCTATGACTCTTGATCTCGGGGTTGTGAGTTTGAGCCCCACGTTGGGCATAGAGATTACTTAAAAAAAAAAAAAACCCAAACCAAAATCTTTATAAAAGAAAAAAAGTGGGGAGGAGAAACAGAGATGCCTGCTCTCTGGTTTTGTGTGCTAATTCCTTTTCCAGAATTCCATGGTGCTAGCCATGACGTCAAGCCACTGCTAAAACGAGCTACTGCCCATTTTACAGACATGGAAACCGAGGGGAGGGTGACCCTGCTGCTACCTAGATGCCAACCAGTTTGGCCTGTAGAACCCTTGGCTTCTCCTTTCTTCTGGGGGCCCTTCCTCCCAAGCGCTTGGGATCCAAACCCATCCTTCCTTGCCCACAGGCGGCAGGATGTGGTGCATTGTCAAAAGACATTTATCCGCGTTTACTGTCCCTGAGGCTCTTTGCTGATTGCTTTACGCGCATTGTCTCTTCTAGTCCTAGAAGCGTCCAGTGAGGTAGTTAATGAGGAGGAAAATAACGTGCGGAGAGATGAAGCAACTTGCTCAGCGCCACACAGCTCCCAACCGTGGGCTCCGGCAGCCTTGGGGCGTCTTGTCCCCAACCTTAACCCTACACCTGAGCACCTCTCTGGGTCCCCACAGTGAGAAGGGAGAGGAAAATGATCCTTTCTCATGTGGCTTCCTGCGACGAGACCCAGAAGAGGCAAGTCAGACGTGGCTAACTGTTAGGGCTTTATCTCTTTCCGCACCAGACGACACACACACACACACACACGCACACACACACACACACACACACACACACCCCTCTCATCTCACGACACGCACACACACACCGGCCACCCGTGCGCATGCTCTGGCCGCGCGCGCGCGCACACACACACACACACACACACACCCCTCTCACGACACGCGCACACACACCGGCCACCCGTGCGCATGCTCCGGCCGCGCGCACGCGCACACACACACACACACACACACACACACACACACCCTCGTCTCACGACACGCGCACACACACCGGCCACCCATGCGCATGCTCCGGCCGCGCACACACACACACACACACACACACACACACACCCTCGTCTCACGACACGCGCACACACACCGGCCACCCGTGCGCAGGCTCCGGCCGCATCGGGTGGGGGACGCCGGGTCTGGGTTTTGCCACAGCCGCTGCTCTGCTCGGAAAGCTGCGAGCTTGCGCAAAGTGTCGGCTGGCTTGGCAAAGAGGAAACCGCTCCCAAGGTGGTTCTCGTGGGTGGGAAGAGGGGACAGGCTGTGCCAGATGCCAGGACCCTGCTGAGACCCAAAGAAACTGCATGGGGGGAAGGGAGAGAAGAGCGCGCGAGCTGCCCTTGGTCCCCTCCCGGGGACACAGCGAGGTCACAGCTCTGGCAGGCAGCATCTGGGCGCCTGCAGGAGGTGAGTAATGGGTCATAAATAATGCATCAGGGTGAGGCAGGGGGCAGCTGATGGAGGAGAGAGACTCCGGATTTGGAGCCAGGAGCCAGGGGCAGGAAGCCCACCCTTGCCTCGAATGGCAGGGTGCCCCCCTCTCCTGAGCTCTGTTTCCCACAGTGTAAGCCTGGGGCACTAATCCTAATGACCAGCCACTGGGAGGATGGCGAGGCAGAAGGTGTGCGAATGGTAAGATCTGATCCAAATGTGAGGTGGTGTTCCTGCTGTTACAGTCATTACAGTGTCTAGAGAGGCAGAAGATCGCAGTGGGTGAGAACAGAGACTCCGAAGCCCCGCTGCCTTTGTTCAGTCCCAGTCACTGGCTGTGTGAGCGGGCAGGTGACTTTACCTTTCTAGGCCTCAGTTCCTAATCTGTAAAATGGACATAATGATAGCACCCATCACACGGAGCTGTGAAGACGACTGACGGCGTTAAGGATGCTCAGCACTCGCAACAGTGCCCAGTGCAGTGAAGTATACAAGAGCTGCCTGTTCCCTCCTCTGGCGGATGGGCACCACGATGGTACTGACACGCTGGGGCTTGTGATGGACTGATTGTGTGCCCGCCCCCCCCCACATTCATATATTGAAATCCTAACCCCTAAGGTGAAGGTCTTAGGAGGTGGGGCCTTTGGGAGGCGATGAGGTCATGAGGGTGGAATCCTCCTAAGTGGGGTTAGTGCCCTTATAAAAGCGACCCCAGAGAGCTCTCTCTGCTCTCCATCATGGGAGGAAACAGCTGTCTGCAATCCTGAAGGGACCCTCCCCACACCCTGACCATGCTGGCACCCTGGTCTCAGACCTCCAGCCTCCAGAACTGTAGATTAGCCACCCAGTTTGTAGTATTTTGTTGGAGCGACCAGAGATGCCTAAGATGGGGCTGTTGAGCTGACGTAAGTGTGGGGGCAGTGGCGGGGTGCGCTCAGGATCCTGCAGTGCGTGGTGTCCCTAAAGATTATGGAGGCAGCAGGTGCAGTGCCCAGAGATCCTTAGGCCTGAGGCTATGGGTGGTCCAGGATGCTGACTCTCCCTGTCCAGCATCGGCGCTCACTCGCCAGCCAGGGGCTCTGTTCCTCTAGAAGGCTGCTCATGTCTTCTCTGCGGCCCGACCCAACCCAGCCTGCTGAGCCAATGGCTTTGTCTCAGGATCGAACTCTAACCCATCTTGAGACTTGAGACCTCCCAATCAGGCTTCTGATGTAATAAACCCAAAATATTTAAAAAAAAAAAAAAAAAACACTTTATGTGTCTTTTCTGATAGGAAGTGGGATGCTTACAGTCATAATCCAATTCAATTTGACGGTCATGGAGTAAGCGACCACCAGGTGTGATCCTCGGCATCGGGAGGGACTAGACTGAGTTTTGATTGTTGCTGTCAACGATGAGCACATTCGTGGCTTAGAGACACACGGATGTATTTTCTTACAGGTCCCCAGTCTGAAATGGGTCTCACTGCACCAAATTCAAGGTGTCCGCAGGGCTGCATTCTTTTTGGAGGCTCTTGGGGAGAATCCACTTCCTTGCTTTCTCCAGCTTCTAGAAACTGGCTGCTTCCCGTGGCTCATGGCCTTCCTTCATCTTCGAAGACAGCAGTGCCGGCAAGCCACATCCTTCTCCTACTGCCATCTCCACTCTCTCCTGCCTCTCCTCCATGTTTAAGGACACTTGCTATTACATTGGGACCCCTCAGAAAATGCAGGATAAGCTCTCTATGTTAAAATCAGCTGATGAGCCGCCTTCATCGCATCTGCTACCTTCGTTCCCTTCTGCCAAGTAATGTGACCTATTCCCAGGCTCCAGGGATTAGGACGTGAACACATCCAGGGGGAGGCACCATTCTACCTACCACAGGTACTACCATTTTTGGGTTGTCCATGGTGAGCCCAGCACCGGGTGGGTGCTTTACAAACATCCACTCACTCACTTATTTCTTCAACCAATACTGGCGGAGGACTTCCATCCGAATACGAGGCCCAGCGCTGGATGCTAAAGCTAAACAGCCAATGAGACACAGTCCCTGCCCTCAGGAAGTTCATAGTGCAGGGCGGAGAGGGACCCGCACACAGACACTGCTGTACGGGGTTAAGGGAGGGTGGTCAAGCCCTTTACTTCACGTCTCTATACTTGTTTCTTCCTCTGTAAAATCAGAAAAATAGTCAATGGCCATACCACCCTGAACACGCTGGATGTTGTCTGATCTCAGAAAAATAAAGTGGCAACTGTCTCTCCAAATGTTAGGAGAATGAAATGAGATAGCATATGAATGGTAGACCATTAATACTGGTATATTATTATTAAGCATGGTATGATGGGCACACAGAGGAGAGGAGTCAGGGAATCAGGGAGTCAGGTGAGACCCAAATTGACACCCCAGGAATAAGCAAGATTAGCCAGGGGAAGTGTAGGAAGTGAAAGGAAGAGTTCCCAGACAGAGAGAACGCATGTGCAAAGGCCCTGTGGTGAACAGGACCCTCGGTCCTCATGAGACCCTGATACCACACCGGGTCTCTTCCTGCTATGTAGGTATAGGAGTTGTGCTCCCTCCCCAGAGGTCCAGAAGCCATAGGGATCCCCTGGATTCTTAGCATCCAGCTCCAAGGTGGCTGGATATGTCACTGTACCTACTTTACTCATCACAAGGATCCTCACTGGCCCCATACTTTGTGGCCTGCAGCCACAAAATCCATCATTCTAAGAGCCACTAACCAGTGGGCCCTGACAAGATGCCAGGCCCTGGGCTGGGGCCTCTTCAGTTATCAACTTCACTCCTCACAGCTTTATCATTAGACCCATGTGAGAGAGGAGGAAACTTGCCTACGGTCATGCAGGTAGTAGATGGGGGAACCCAGGGCTGTCTGACTCCCCATCAGGAGGGCCACACAGGCCAGCAGCCTAGGCTTTGATGGCTCAGCCCCAGGCACGGAAGCTGGACAGAGGAAGACTGGATGAGGTGGAGCCTTTGAAGAACAGCTAATCTACCTTAGATTCGACTAAGGGGGGCCAGAGCCTGGGGTGAAGGCCAGGGCAGAGGCCGGGGCATTTGTTAAAAAGAACACACTCCTCTCTTTCCCAGGAGAAGCTGCAAGAGCAGCAAGCCCCAAGAGCAAAAAGGATGCACTGGCTTGGACGCTTAAGGGAGAGTCCCAGACTGTGCCCTCCCACCCTCGGCAGAGCCTGGCCTTTCCCAAGAGCAGGGACATCTGATCTCGAGCTAGTGCTGGAGCCAGAGGGAGCCTCTCAGCTCATCTGTTCCTTACCTGGGGACAAAGCTGGATGGACCGAAAGGAAAAGACGCACGTGGAAGGTTCCCGCTACACGGCAATGGCTGGCCCATTACCTCATCCTCAAAGCTAGCAAAATGGGGCCAACTGTTTTCTCCTGGGGAGCACTGACTTGGAGTTAAACTTCCTTTCTTTTACGAAATCATGTTGATATTAGAGGGCAGTTCGTGTATACCTACGGCGGAATAAATGATCGGCATCTGCGCAGTAAGGGTTTAACTCAGCAGGCCTGGGTTGCTCGGATGCTGCACGTTCCAAAGAAAGGACTGGCCAGCCCTTGACCACTTCTTGGGAGACAGATAACCTCTGAGCCTCTGGAATATCCCGCCTAATAGCAGCTTCTGTGTGTCTGGGGCCCTGGGCCACACTGTATTGGTTTGCCCAGCCGGGTGACAGTAACAATATGACTTATGGAGAATTCTGGTTTGGGAACGCTGAACGCCCCAGGCCATGCTGTATCAGTGGCCCTCTTGGGGCCCGGAGACTGAGCGGCTAAGGTCAGTCACACTGGTGCTACGTTCTTATGTGACCAACATCCGATAAAAACTCTGGACACCAAGGCTCGGGTGAGCTTGCCTGGCTGGTACTCTGCACGCGTTCTTGCACTTGGCGCCGGAAGTAATCCTGTCCCATGTGACCCCACTGGCTGGGGGTGGAGGCGCACCCGGCAGCTCATGCCTGGGGGCTCCTGGGGGCTCTTGGACGCTTTTCTCTCCACTGATGTGGCTCCATATCCTTTCATTAAAATAAGTGGTAACTGCGAGGGGTGATGGCTTTTCTGAATTCTGTGAGTTCTCCTTGCAAATCACTGAGCCCAAGGGTTCCTGAGATTGGGGCCAAATAGCTTACCCCCAGGCCTGCCTCAGTTGCTTTTTTTTTTTTTAACTTGCTATTTGAAATGATTATAGATTTATAGGAAGTTGCAAAAAAGTACAGGAAGTTGCAAAAGAAAAGGTCCTGTGTACTCTTCACTCAGCATTCCCCAATGGGAACATCTTACAAGTATAAGATCAAAACCTCAGGCTTTAAAATGATATAGGCACAATCAGGAAGGCGAGGGCTGGTAACCAGTTCACTCCTTCCGCTGAATTCCCCCAAGAACCTGCAGAGCTGTGAAGACAATCAGGGCTTTTAAGCATGCATTGGCCCCCTTCTGAGGGTAGATGGGCTGGCATTGGCAGAAGTCAGAGACCAAGTAGCCAGGCAAAATGAGGGGGCAGAGTGGCCTTAGGAGGTCATCCAAGAGATGTGGGCAAAGCTGTCTTTGGGAGGACTGCTTGCAACATTGTTTCCGATAATGAAAACTTGGAAACATCCTGAATGCCCAGCGATTGCGATTGGCCAAGAAGATAATGAAGCACCCACCCGGTAAAATACAGTGCAGCTATTGTGATTACATTGTAGAAGAATAACTTTTATCAGGGTAAATGTTCATGATACACTGGCAAGGAAAAAAAAGAGCAGCAAAAATAATATGCAGTATGATTCTTTGGCGGAAAACACACACACACACACACACACACACACAAACTGCTGGAGGATATAACCCCCAAGATATTAACATGTTAACACTGGTTATCTTTAGACAATGGAATTATGAGAGATTTTTATTTTTCCCTCTGCATCTTACAAGTTTTCTGTATTGAATATATATGACTATTAGAAGTTTTAAAAAATATTGCCAGATCCACCCCTTGTCTTGACTCTGCACAAACTCAGGCTCCGTGTGTCTAGTAAAACTTCCGGCGGTGGGGGGGTTGGGGTGGTGGGAAGGGGAGGGCAGGGGAGGAGGTGATAGGGTGTCTGGAGTTACCCAGAGAGCAAGGGCTGGCCCTGCAGGAGAGAGTCTTTGCATGCATGGGAGAAAGGGGGCAGCAACACCGCCAGTGAGCGTTCCAGGGTGGCCCAGGAGCAGGGAGCAGGTAATCCGGTGCCTGGTGAAATTCCGGAGCCAGGTTGAGGCCAGATGCTCACTCTCGCCCACTTCCTTGTTCCAGCTTTTTTACCTTCTGCTCACACACACCCCGCATTCTCCACCTCCATTCAGGAGCTCCTGGCAGGGGCAGGGCTCCCTTGGGTTTAGCTCTGAGCCTCCCTGAGCTTTGCAAAAGGCCTGGCTGACCCAATGGATGAGGGATGGATGGTACCTCCCCCATCATCCCTTTTCCCATCTCCATCTGCTGACTTTCCACCTCTCTGCAGTCTCAGAGGCCTCTTCCTCCCAGAAGCCCTTGCTGACCCCTGCAGGCCCCCACTGTACTGCATGCTAACCTCAATCGAAAATTTTAGCAGAGTCTGCCTAGTACCTAGATTATGGGACTCTAAACTCGTTTCCTCTGTCAGTGCATACACCTTAGCAAGGTCAATGCCCTGGTCAGCTCAGGTTCTCCAATGCACTCCACAGCACAGGATTTGGCACTCAACCAGTCCTATAAAGTAAGAGCAAAGATCCACTCTTCTCCCCCTGAGGGCCTTTGACTCACAGTCGGTGAGTGGGGAGTGGGGGGCGGTTCCTGCCTCCCCCTCCCCACTAAGAGAACGAGCTTCCATTGCCCCAGGTTCCTCTGCACCTCCGACTCCACTGGCTAGTTCTTTTTACTTTTTACTTGCTCCAGTCATGGTCACGAGGGGACTGGAGAGGAATGGTGACTCAGCCCAATTCATCACCACAATGGAAAAACCCAGTCACCTGTCCTCCTGGCAACAGGACCGGAGCCGCCTCTGCATCTGGAAGGGCAGCAAGCCATACTGCTTTCAAGGTCCTTTTGTCTTTCACCTGCTGAAAAATCAAAGACTTGAAATATGGAGGCGCACCACCCGTGGACACTGTAGATTTGCGGTGCGCTACGAATCTCGGCGCCCGGGGCTGGTGTGTTCCCTGCACGCCAGCCTCACGGCGGCCTCACAAGTCCACTGTGGTCGGAAGTGGGCACTGTCACGCTTTCGGCCACCAGCATCGGAGTCGCCCTTCCTACAAGGCAGAGCCCACCTCCTCCTGGAGGAGCTGAGAGCGTCTTTTCCCAGCCTCCCTTGCTGCTTTGGCGGATGACCTGCTCTGGGCACCTCTGGTCAGACACGCCCATGCTTGACCGTGATTTAGAAACGAGTGGCACGAGGAAGCCAAGGCCACGCGGAATCCATTCTGGCGAGGACACAGCCGCAGCGGCAGCACAACCCGAGGCTTCAGAGGCAGCCATGGTCCCGCTGGACGGAGCGTCCAGTGTCCTTGCCCACGGCCGGCCCCGGCTGCAGCGGCTGTGGCCGTGGATGGCCATGGTGGCTCTGGCTCCTGAGATGGCCAGAGCTGCCTGTCCCCCTTTTAACAAAGCCTTTTTCTGCTTCAGCTAGCCAGCGTCAGGCTCTGTTTGCTGCAACTGCCCAGACTGCTGCATTCGCTGGAATTTCCAGATGGGGATTCGAAGGCTCAGAGGGATCTTCAGAAAGGCTGTGTCTTGCCTCCAGCGGAGGTGCGGGCCGGTCTCCTGCCCATTTTACAGATGGCAAAGGGCAAGTCCAGCAAAGGCAGTGACTTAGGCAGCACCTTTCAGGTAATTAGGAGCAAGGCAGGGGGATGCGTCTTAAGAGGCCCCCAGTCCCAGCCACCAGCTTGGCCCTCTGCCGGGCTCTGCTCTCCTCTGTTCAAAGCCCTGCCATCCGGCCCGTCCTCAAACAGCATTGCCCCCTGCGCGGGGTGTTAAAGATGAAGAGAGCCCGAGAGCAGAAGGGACTGAGAGCTGGCCCTTCTGCTGACTCAGCAGGGACTCCTCCTTTCCTGGCATGACTGACCACCGTCTCCTCCAGAAGGGGCCAGGGCCCCCTCCACCTGCTGGTTCCCCAAGCTAAGCACCTGTGCTTGGTGTAACAGCCCCCCTCCCCGGGGGTGGGGAGTGAGGGTTCTTACAATTACATTTCTTCACCATCTATTAAGTGGCCACTTTTAAGGGTTCAAACCTGCAACCTGACCCACCTGAATGCTCATTTGGGGTCTGTGAAATACCTGAGCCTCGTGGATTGTGCGTATCAGTTCAAGGCCATGGTGGATGCCATTCTGCACACAGACAGACATGTCATAGTGTCAAAGCTTTTGTTAGGCAGCCCTAAGACCCTCCTGGGGCCTGTGTCCCCCCCCAAGGAATTCAGAACAGGCTGTTTCATGAATTATGTTACTAGAATATCCACAATTAGTTTTGTTTGATGACTAGGTCTGAATTTATTGAAAAGGGCAGAACTCAGGGAAGCCTGAATCTCTAAGACAATCATAACAATTTAATCATCAATAATAGCAACTATTCAGTGAACATTTAAACCACGTGTCAGACCCCACACTAAGCATTTTCTTTACGATCCATCATTTAATTCTTACAAGAACCCTCCGAAGATTCATCACCCCAATTTCAGAATATGGCATGAAGGCTCAGAGAGGATGAATAACTTGCTGGACATTACACAGCCAAGAAATTAAAGACCCAGCCTGTGCTCTTAAGGACTGGCTCCAGACTTACATAGAACTACAGTCTCCTGGATGTTTTGGACACACAGGTTCACTCTGTCACCACCGACCTCCCCCATCCCCTTTACAAAAGTGGAAAGTGAGAGGCAGGGATTTCCCCCAAGGTGAGCCCCAAGGCTGTAAGAACCCAAGCTTGCTGCCTTTTATGTGGTTTATATACTGTACCCCAAGCAGGAGCATGCACCCCATCTCAGGCAGCCAAATCTTACCGGCCTCTTCAAGACGGGTGAGTCAGTTAATTCAATGCCACGGCAGATCCCAACACAGCCTGGAGCTGAGGGAAAGCCAGGACCTTACCACAAGCCAGCCCAGACAAAGGGGAGGAGATGCTGCAGGATCTTCTTGACCTCCCACCCAATGTCATCCTGGACCTCCGGGATGACTGGTCCAACTCCTTCGCTCTGCACTGAACAGGCTGAATTCCGGGAGAGGCAGATCCCTGACCAAGGTCGCTGGCAGGGCCTCAGCAGAACTGCGGTCTCCACAAGCACTGTTCTGAGCTGTCTTTGCCCAAGTAAATTCTTTCAAGTCATCAGATTTCCATTCTCCCTACAGTCGGACTCCATCTAGGGACTTTAGCGCTGCCTCATTTGGGGTGACAGGTGAGAGCAACGTCACTGGGCCAGACCAGAGTGAGCCTGAGGAAGACAAGGCTGGGCCAGTTCCCCTCCTTGAGGAGAGCAGGGACCCTGACACTCTGAGCGGCACTCTTGGGGGCCCAGAACACCTTTACCTGGAGACCATCACTCCCCACGAGTTCCCCCAAGGAAACCCTGGGCTTCTGAATACTGGACAAGGCTCCAGGGCCCCTGAGCACCAGGTTCTTTCCGACCCCCCGGGGCTTTTCCCCGCTGGGCTCCCAGGCGGCGGCGGCGGGTGGGGCCGAGCGGCAGGGGCCGACGGAGGAGACTGCCGTCCCCACCGGCCGGCCGGGGTTCCCCTCGGGAACCTAAACAAAGACGGACGCAGAGGTCTCCCCCACCCCGGGAACCCGACGCCGCGCGACCGCAGGGGGACAGGAGGGGCGGGCGGGGAGCCTTCCACCGCACCCCGCCGACACCGAGCGGCGGGGCCCCTTCCCCCGCACGCCCGCGGAAGGAGAAGAGCGTGCGGCTCCGCCCGGGGTCTCCGCTCGGCTCGCCCGCGGGGCGCTCCCGCCGCGGCAGGAGGCGGAAGCCGAGGGCCCGGGACGGCCTGGGGCGCGGCCACCCCGCGGGGCCCAGGCGCGCGCGCCCACGCCCGCCACACCCACGTGGGCACGCCCCTCGCGGCGCACCGCCCCCAGCCCGGCCCCCGCCCCCCGCCCCGGCAGCGGCGGCGCGGCGAGGGGCTCCCGGCTGCGCGCACCTGCACCCGCGCGTTGGCGGCCGCGACGCCGAGGCCCGGCTTCCCGCCTGCGCGTCTGTCTCGCTCACATCACCCTCGGTGAGTCGGCGGCGCCCTCGGCCCTTCTCCCCCTCTCCCTCTCTCCCCCTCCGCGGCGGCTGCGGCCAGCCCCCCACCCGGCGCCGCCTCCCCGCGGGCCCTGAGGCTCGCCAGCCGCGAGCCTCCTCGCTCGGGCCACGTTTTGCTTACGAGGGCGGCGCCCCCTCCCTCCTTCCCAGCCAGACTCGGGGACCCCCGGGTGTCGTGGTGGGGGGAGGCGCGGATAGCACGGCTTCTTTGTTAGGGCGACAGGCGCCGGGGGGCCCCCCTCCCGCCGCCGGGAGTGTCACCCGCACCCACCCCGCGCCCTCCCTCCGCCTCTCGGAGTTCACCCCGACCAGGTGGCGGCGCGCGCCTTTTAGGGGTGCGCGGTCGTGCAATTGGTGGATTTTTTTAACCCGTTTTGGAAGCGGGGGGAGCGCGGCGAGGGGGGCGGCGAGAGCGTTCCTGGCTCCCGGCAGCTCCGCCTGCCTGGCTCCTGGCTCTCCTGCCGCTTCGCTCCTCGCCTCCCGCGCTCCTCTCCCGGCCGGGCCGAGCGCGCTCCCCGACGCCGCAGCGCGGAAATGAAGGTGCTGGGACACAAGATCGAACTGCTGACAGGTACCGCCGGCCCTGCCCCGCGGCCGCCCCGGGGCGCGGCCCTCGCCGCCCGCTACTTTCCGAGTTGGAGCGGGAGCCCCGCGCGCCAGCCGGGCTTTGGGGCGGCTCGGGTTCGAGCCGGAGGACGGGGTGCGCATGCCGGCGGATTCCGAGCTTGTGCGTTGTCTGTTCCGGTGCGGAGCCCGGCCGCGGGAGAGGACGTGGGGCTGTGCTCCGCCTGGCGCTGCGCCAGTCCACCGGGCCGGCGTCCCGCAGGCGGGAGCGCGCGCCAGGGGAGCGGCCCCTTGGGGTCTCCGACTAGCCGAGCTCTAGTCAGGTCACCGAAAGGGAGCTCAGAGCCCCTGCCCTCCAATCAGTGTCCCCTATAGAGGAGCTCTCCGGGCTCCCACCAGGACCCCCGCTAAAGGCCTCTTAGTTCCTGCTCCCCGCGACAATCTGAGCGCCTCTCCCTGGCAAGAGAAGTTTCTTTCTGGGAGTAGAGGCCAAGTGGTCTGGGAAGTGGGAAACCAGATGGGACCCAGCTGACGGGGACCCTCAGCCTTGGGGCCCCGCTGGAGACCACCTCCAGGTTGCTGTGGCTGGAGGTCAACAGAGGACACTGGGTATGCCCAGAAGTGGAGGCGGGAAAGAGAGCAGGGACAGGGGAGCTGGCATCAGGGAGCCCCTCTCTCAGGCATGAGGTCGTGGAGAGACTCAGGCAGGAGGAAGGGGGCTAGCAAGGGAAACATCCTGGACCGCCGGCCCCCCGGTCCCAGGGCCTGGACGGGGGACGTGCTCAATCAGTGTGCACTGGGTGGAAACGCGGAGTCCTGTACCTGTCCTCTGGCACCTGGAAGGCTTTGGTTCTTAACCTCCAGGACCGAAACCGTCTGGTGCGAGAGAAGGGAACGCGGGAACCCTGTTACAGGGAAGGGGGCAGCAGTGTGGGGTGCACTCAGGAAACAGGTTGGAGTCGGAGTCAGGGTGCTGGAGGGGAGCAGAGAGATTTGAGCGCAGGGCTGTGTTTGAACTGGACCCTAAAAGACAGAATTTCTATTACTGGAGAGGGAGGTGGCATTCCAGGCTGCGGATGGAGGGACCCGCTGATACATAGGCTCTGGGAGTGATGCGGCGGCTGGAGGGCCCTGAGCAGGGAGGAACAAGGTCTGCTGGGGTTTCAGGCTGTGAGAGCTAACTCACCTGCGGCTCGTGACAGGCTCACAAACAAGGGAAGAGCAGGAAAATCTGCCCAGGTGCTCCGCGGGGCCACATCTGAACCCCCTTAGCTGGGACGGGGCGGGGGGGAGGGGCTGGCCCACCCTCCCGTCCCTGGCCAGCTGTTCCTTGTAGAGCACTTGAGGCAGGCCCGCCCACAGGACTTCAAAGGGAACGGCACAGGCCGCTACACTTGTTTATGCCCTTGAGGGAAGTTTTTACAAGCCCATGGGTGTTTAGAGCCCTACATGGAAGGCAGAACTTCTGGATCCTCCCCTTCTCCTCTTTGGCCCCAGAAAGGGCCTGGAGGAAGAATGCTCTCGGGAGGCATATGTGGGGGCTGCAGTGGGCATCCAGCTTTGGGGTCCCCAGCGCAGTGTGCGGTTATCCCCTGAGTACTGGGGTTAGGGCCCCTCCTCATCAGCCAGGCTCGCCCGGTTCTGGCAGACTCTTTAAGCCCCACCCCCCCACCCCACCCTGGCCAGCCAGCTGGAACAGGATCCCCTCAGGCACTGTTGTGGGTCGCAGGCCCCCCTTGCACCTCTCATCAGACCTTGGGAGCCAGTTGTATCCCTTCAGTCTCTGTCTTTGTGGTCTTTGCGGCCATACCCCCCCCCCCCCGCAACTCCTTCCTGTCCTCTTCTTTGTCCCACAGACAAGGGTTCAAATCCCAGCCCCATTGCTGGCCAGCTGTGTGATTTCAGACAGCTTGCTTAGCCTCTCTGACTTCAGTTTTCTCATCTTAGAGATGGAACTGTTGACCCCTGCCTCTGAGAGTCGGCCTGAGGCTCGCTGAGGTAGCACAGGTGAGGGGCCTGGCCCTGGTGGGCACCTCTTGGGCTTCATCTTCCTTTTGGTTCCTTGATCCTGGCTGTTCCTGTAATGGAGAACCCCCCATCCCCTGGCTGGTGGGCCGCTAGGAAGTTTGGATCTGTCCCTACCCCACCTTATCCTGGTTCACAGGCACCTGTGAGATGTTGAGCCCTCTCTGCCGTTGGATGTTGAGCAGGTCAAGGCCAGCATGGTGCCCCGTTGATTGTGGTGGCATACAGCAACTGCTCCGTGATTGTCGACTGAGCCCAGGCGCACATAGCCCGCCCATCCCATGCATCTCCAGGATAATTTCTTAGAGACCTTAACGCCCTGCCCCCCATGTCAGCATTAGGGAATTGTTTCATTAAACCTGTTTGCTGAATTCCTATTTCTCCAGCTGTTGATAGTTTTCACATTCTCCCTGTTTGTTATCATGCCCATTTTCCCGGTTAGGTCAGTCCCTTCTCCATACAGCTGGAAAGAGGTGGAGCTCAGCTTCAGACCTGAGTCCTGAGCCCTGAGTCATCCCTGTGTGTTCAGACTCCCTGGCTTCGGGCCAGTCTTTGAGCTGCTCTACACTTTTCCCATCTGTAAAATGGGACCGTCATGGCGCCTAGCTGGTTGTGTTCTTCAGCGAGCTGTGAGAGCGTGCATGAATGTTGAGTGCAGTGTCCGGCAGGCGGTCAGCAAATGGCAGTTGGGGGGCTGATGTCCCTGAGCTGCTCCTCAGTGTCCTAGGGTCTCTTCTTCTGGAATGTTCCAGTTCCTTCTCTGGCTTCTCCACACAACCCAGATCTCCCTGAGATGTGCCCTGGGGGGACTCTGCTGAGACCTCAGGTTCCTGCCACGTGGGACGAACTGGGGCACAGCATCTGGAGTGACATCACAGCTCTGACATCAGGTGCGGAAAGCCAGGTGCCCCTCACCCGTGGCGCTGGGAGGATGTCCATAAGTTGTCGTGCCCAGTCTGAGCAGGTCTTTTTGTTGCAGAGAGAAGTGGTGGGTGGTAGGGGCCGTTCTTGGAAGTCTCGCGGGTGACTGATGCACATGGTGGCCACCATTCTCCAGACGCCCTCCGTGTCTTGAAGTGTAGGGAGGGCAGGAATTTGGTGACCAGAGGATGTAATGTCAGGGTCTCCTCTCTTTTTCTCAGCTCCTCAGAAAATTCTTAATTTTTCTGAGCCTCATTCTCCTGATCAGCAAAATGGGTATAAGGGCCCTCCTTCACTGAGCACTGTGAGAAGGAGCCCGGTACGCTGCCGTGCCCGCACACAAGCTTGCTACCGTCCTTAGAGGGCAGACTCTTGGTGCCCTTGTAGCTGGGCCCTTTTTTCTTTCTTAGTGTGGTGTGGGGAAGTGGGACATCAGTCTGCTCGCACACAGGAAGGTGACGGCTTGTGTGCATTGTTACTCAATATGCCCCCAAGGTGGTTTGGAGTCCAGAGAGAGCTCTAACGTGGCAGATTTGGGGCTCTGGTATGGTCCCTTGGGAGCCTTGATATTGGGTGCTGGAAATGGTTTAAAAATACCCAAAATTTAATCACTCGATGTGCGATTAACAAGCTAAACTTTTGCCTGTTCTGTCATTTGGATGCATGGAATATGTAGTCCCACACAATTTCATAGACTACCTTTAAATAGTGTTTGATTCTTGGCAGGTGTGTTGACCCACATTTTACATGTGGGGGAAAATGAGAAGCATAGATTTATCCCAGGAGGCTGAAAATAGGATCCCCAAACCTCATCTCCAGTTCATCCGTTTCAGCAAACTTCACTGCTTCTCCGGGGGGGCTGCAATGTGGGTGCCAGGGACAGGCAGACGGGGAAGGAGGCTAGTCTGCAGGAGGGAGAGACTTCAGAGTCGGCCCAGGGCCCCAGTGAGGGTGGGGGGGTGTGTGGAGACGAGCGCAGGGTAAACCGCTGCAACTTTTATGAAGGGCACGTTGGCAATGATGTATCCGAAGTTTAAAAATATGTGTGATCTGACTCAGTTGAATTTTTAGGAACAAATAAAGATGTGTGCAGAGGTGTTTGTTCAAAGATGTTTATCCCGTAGTTGTTTATAGAAAAAGAAGAAAAAAAACTGGAACAATGTAAATGCCCAACAGCAGAGGAGGTTAAATGAATGCAAGCGCTGTCATACCAGGGAACCCCAGCAGCTGCAGATTATGCTACCAAAGGTGATTTGGCCGCCTGAACAGATGTTCCCTTACATATCTAACAACAACAACAACAACAACAACAACTGGGATGGCATTTGCCATGTGCCAGGCATAGCCCAGAGCGCTTTTTATATATTAACTCATCATCCTAACAACCCTATGAGGGATACGCTCTTATTTTGTTCTTTTTATAGATAAGGCCACTGAGGCACAGAGAGGTTAGGTAACTTTCTGAAGGTCACACAGATAGAAAGTGGTTAGCTGGAATTTGAACCAGGATATCTGGCCCCACAGTCCAAAAATATGTTTCAAAACAGTGTGGTTTTTTTGTTTTTAGAAAAATCCTTTTTCAGCATGTTGATCAACAGCGAAAAATGATGAAAGAGCGTAAGTAAAAACGTTAACGGTGGTTTCTTCTGGCGAGTAGGGATTATATGTGCTTTTTACTTCTTTTCGCTCTTCTGTGTCTGACTTTTCTCAGTGAATGTGTGTTACATGAAACTCAAATTCTATTTTTAAAAACTAAAAATGAACAAATGCAGAGGGGAAAGTGCTAAGTGCGGGGATTCTGATGAAATCAACCCCGTGGGAACTCTGAGGAAGAGCTGAAGCCCAGTGCTATGGAGGGGGTGTGTTCTTGGAAAACTGGAGGGCGGAGCAGTCCTTCAAGCTGGATATTGAAGTCGGTTTTCCGTAAGTGTAGGGAGGAGGAAGCAACCGGGGGCACAGTGAACACGTAAGGACTGCGAGACCATGACGGTGCTAGGCTGAGTAACAGCCCCCGAAGATGCTCAGATCCTAACCCCTAGATCCTATGAATGTTACCTTATAGGACAAGAGACTTTGCAGGTGTGATTAAGTTAAGGCACCTGAGATGGGGTCATTCTCCTGGATTAGCCAGGTGGACCCTAAATGCAACCACAGGTAGCCTGACGAGGGCGAGGCAGAGGGAGATTCGACCACAGGGCACGGAAGAAGGTGACCGGACGGCCGCCGGCAGCAACATTCTTCCCTTGCTCGCCGCTGGCCTTGAAGGTGGAGGGTGGGCCGTCAGTCAAGCAACGCAAGGAACAGGGCTCTAGAAGCTGGAAAAGGCAGGAAAATAGATTCTCCCCTAGAACGTCCAGGGGAAGAATGGTCCTGCCCACAGCCTTGATTTCCGCGGAGTTTGGAGTTCTGACCTCCGGAACGATAAGACAATAGATAGGTGTTGTTTGAAGCCACCGAGGTGGTGGTGACCGGCTAGAGCAGCCCCGGGAAGCCGGGTCCGGGGTGTGTGCAGAGCGGACTCGGGGCCTCTGCGGAGGCTCTGACGGCACAGGGTGGTAGGCAAACCATGGGGCTGGGGTCGGGAAGGCTGGTGTGATCAGCCCTGGCCGTGCGAGCTCGGGCTGAGCCGGGTGCAGCCGGGAGGGTGAGCTGCGAGAGCGGCGCGATGCTGTTCTGTAAGCAGAAGAGCATCGCGTGAGCCTTGCCACGAACCTGGTCCCTGCGTGGTGACAGAGAGCTCTCGTGGCAGTCATCCTCGAGTGCTCGAAACTCCAGACCACAGATGAAATGCACACTCCAGCCAGAGCGATCGTACATCTTAAGCCCCAGAACAAATACCTTTGAGGACCTAAGTGCTTTCTCAGTTCACCTTTTGGGAGAGACGTGGCAGGGCAGGTGCTGCGGGCCTGGCGATGCACCCTGTCTTCAGCAGATGTGATGGGGGCACCCCAGCCTCCCAAGGGGACTGTTTCTGGCCTGTCGTCTCCCTAGACGTGGCCGTGCCTGCAGCTGTGGTTCTCCCCGCCCAGAGCATATGGATTGGGAATAGAGCAGGGGGGATGTCTCCCAAACGGAAACCAGGTGCCATTATGAGTAGGAGGGACCTGGGTGCTGGGTCCCCACACGGCCCCTTCTGGAGACATTGCGTCTGAGGCAGGAAGACTCTGGGAGTCGCGTGGAGTGAGTCCTCCTCTGCTAGGAGAATGCTGTTCCTGAAAACACTAATGCATGACGGCAATGCAGAGGGATCGGGGCTTCCGGTGGAAAAATGCCCAGTAAGAAAGCTTCTTACTCTGTCTTTAATTCAGACCATATTGCAGACCCCTGAGCTGGATGAGGCTTGTTGCCTTAGCTTACCTCTTTAAATCTTGCATGAAGATCCAGGACGAGTGTATCTTTGTTTCTGGGAAACTTGCCAAATGAGGCAGATACACAGCTGAATTCAAGCACCGGTGTTAAAGAAGCTTGAGAATCTGTGGCCAAAAAAAACCCGGGCTTTTTAGCTAATTAAGGTAGGTCATGTTTACCCATATCAGCACAGTTGCTGTGAGCCTGTGAGGGGTGGGAGAGAAGGGGCTGGCTCACTTGCTGAAGAGCAAACAGGGAGGACTGCTTCACGGATTATGCTGCCCACAGGAGAGAGGAAGCTGCAAGTTCTGGTTGAGCCCTAGCATTCCCCTGGTTTCCCTTGGGCAAACCCTTTCCTTTCCCTTTGCTTTCTGCTCCTTCAGCAGGTTAGGGTGGGCCTCCAAGAAAAATGCCCCACATTAAATAGTTTCAACAGAATGGGACAGAAAACCCAAGATAACAATAGATTAAACAAGATAAAAGTGTATTTCCCTCTTTTGTAAATAGCATCTGAATATCTTCAATATCTCCATCCGGAATCATGGCTTCATGATTCTCAGGTACCCAGACTCCTTAGTATCCTTCCCCAGGGTCCAAAATGGCTGTTGAAGCTCCCACCATCACATCTATATTCCAGCCAGCAGGAAGAAAGATGGACTGAAGAATGGCATGTCTCCTCCCTTTAAATCACATGCTTCCATTTACATCTTATTGGCAGACTGTTGTCATGTGGTCATAAATAAGTTTTATTCCCATGATCCGCCTGCCCATCTAAAATGTAGGGATGTAGGGGCTCCTGGCTCAGTCAGTAGAGCATGCAACTCTTGATGTCAGGGTCATGAGTTCAAGCCCCAGGATGGGTGTAGAGCATACTTTAGATGAATGAATGAATGAATACCAAGTTTAAAAAAAAAAAAGGAAAGTGTAGGGATCTCTTCTTAAGGAAGAAGGGGAGAACAGATACTGGTGGACAATTAGTCTCTGCCACAGTGGGGCTCTTACTGGTTTCCTACAGCAGCTGCCCACGTGGACTATGTTAGTGGGATTCTAGTTCCATCTCTCCTTGGTCCTGGTCTGGGGTTGGAGGTTTATCATGTCTGTGTGTAATCCCTGGAGCCATGTTGTGGACAAAAACCAGAGCTTCCACACTGGTGCTGAGCCTCAGTGGAAAGAAATTTTATGAAAGAGCTCTGTATGTCACCTCTGAGATGCGTATCTTTTTCATACTTGAACGTCTAAAATGCAGTCTGTGCTGGTGAGGTGGGCTTAGCGGCGGTCCTTGCTGCCTGGCGCACCTCGGGGCTCTCGGCGGGGATGGAGATCCTGGAGGTGACAGCGGAGCCCGGATGTCAGATGCTGAGGGCAGAGGAGCGGGGACTGCAGGGAAAAGCACCAACTTGGAGACAGAGCGATTCAGGGGCGTCGGACCCTGAATGTAGAGAAGTTTTAAGAAGACCTTAAAGAATTTATTTCAGTTCCTTTTTAATTTACAAGAGTGATAGATGCTTTTAAAAATCTGGGTCTAGGGGCACCTGGGTGACTGTTAAGCATCCGATTTGATTTTGGCTCAGGTCATGACTCAGGTTCCTGAGATCAAGCCCTGCGTCAGGCTCCATGCCGGCCATGGAGCCTGCTGAAGATTCCCTCTCTCCCTCTGCCCTTCCCCACCTCTCTCCCCGTCTCTTAAAAAAAAAAAAAAAAAGTCTCAGGGTCATGAGTTCAAACCCCATGTTGGGTGTGGAACCTACTTTAAAAAAAATTAAAATTAAAAAGATTTTTTTTAAAGATTTTATTTATTTATTTGACAGAGAGAGGACACAGAGAGAGAACACAAGAAGGGGGAGTGGGAGAGGGAGAAGCAGGTTTCCTGTGGAGCAGGGAGCCCGATGCGGGGCTCAGTCCCAGGACCCTGAGATCATGACCTGAGCTGAAGGCAGATGCCCAATGCCTGAGCCACCCAGGTGCCCCCAAAATTAAAAATTTCTTAAAAAAACAAAACAAAACTGTGGTGTTGAATTGGAATTAAAGGTATCAGTATAAATTTCAGATTTATGCACACGCACTCAGATGGATATAGAAGTGTGTGTTAGTATACTTACATACATATCCTAACTCTGCCTGTTGAGACCGCCTAGAACAATGGCATCCCAGCTGCAATGAGCATCCCTAGTGCCCAAATCTTGGTTTCTAAACAGCATCCTGCAATACAAGGAGACTGGGCTCTCTGGAGAAGTGGTTGATTCCAGGATTCAGGCAGAGAAAATACGAAATGAGTTTCAAACATCATAAGGGACTAGGAAATTAGAAACTACTCAAAAAGTAATGGGTGTGTAGTAAAAGAGCCCAACTCGGAGGAACCCCGCCATGGCCCAACCTGACGCAGTTTAAACAATGAAATAATGATAACAATGTATTATAACCCATGGAATAGAATAACTATCCAGGAGTCCATACTGATGTAAACAAGTAATTGAATAAATAAGTAAATGTAGGCTTTTTCTAATAGGAGAACTCCAATTAATAAGTGTAGAAGGAATGATAGAAAAGTGTCGTTAAGAAAACACGACAGTAAAACCATAGGCAGGAATCGCCCGTGGTTGCTACAATCAATGGGGGAAAGTATGATGAGAAACAGGAGGCCGCGTAGTCTCAAAGTATCTTCCCACAAGATACTGATTAAGTACAAAGAGAAAATAGTAACTTTACACTAGAGAAACCTGCAGATACTACCTGAATCAGGCGATCAAGGTCAGCGTCCGCAGCAGTAAAACAGACTGACGTCACCTACTTACTAATGGAATGCAGGGAAAAGGGCACCTGGTGTCTGTTCTGTTCTGGCCAAACGTGCATAACCTCGGTCTGAGCCTAGGGAAACAACAGACAGACCCAAACTGAGGGGCATTCTGCAGATGTAACCGATCAGTAGTTCTCAGAAGTGTCAACATCATGAAAGACTGAAGAACTGACTCCGACTCCATGACAACTATATGCAACATGGATCCTGGATTGGGACATAATTGGGAAAACTGATGAAATTCATATAAGGTCTGTAGATGACTTCACAACCTCGTATCAGTGTTTTATTGTTTCTTCTAGTGTTACGGTCTTGTAGCATGGTAACATTAGGGGAAGCTGGGTGAGGGGTGTGGGGGGAATTTCTGTGCTTTGTTTTTTCTTCAGTTTCTCTAGAAAGGTGAAATTCTTTCAAGATAAAAAGTTAAAAGGGGGGATGGGTTATGTCTTAATTGACAGTGCTTTTTTCTCTTCTGTCGGTACATAAAATGTTAGTGTGAGTTACATTCAGTGGTATCTTAGATATGATAAAATCCGCTGTGTAGAATAAAAATCTCCTCTCTACCCTTCCAAACCATATCCTTCCCTAGAGACAAGCACTGTTCAGCTCCCCTCAATCATATTAGGACTTTTTTTTTTTAGATCTTATTTATTTATTTATTTGAGGTAAAGAGAATGAGAGCACAAGTGGGGAGAAGGGGCAGAGGGGGAGGGAGAAGCAGGCTCTCCACTGAGCAGGGAGCCCCCTTGGGGCTCGATCCCAGGACCCTGAGATCATGACCTGAGCCGAAGGCAGTCACTCAACCAACTGAGCCACCCAGGCGCCCCTTAACTGCGTATTTTAGAATGCTTTCCCTATTTCAATGGAAATACGGAAATACCTCATATTTTAAATAGCTTATGGTGCTCCGGGTATAGATGTCCCATTCTCCTGACATTCATTTAGGTCGTTTCCACTTTTTTTTTTTTTTTTTTTTTTTTTTTTTACTATTCCAAACAGTGCATCCTTGCACCCACTGCCTCATAGTGTATCCTGTGATTGGGATAAATACCTAAAGACAGACTTGCAGAGTTGACAGATACTTGCATTTTTATAAACTACCAAGTTCCGCTCCCAATAAAGTTGAGCCCTCTGCAATCCAACCAAGAGTATATAAATCCAGCCTCAGGGTATATAAAACTCTGTGCTGTTTCCCCACAACCTCACCAACACTGAATGGTTTCAATACTTTGAGTCTAAAGTGAAGAATCAGTCATTCATCTCATTCAACAAAAACGTATCAAGTACCAGCAGAAAAGATTAATGATTGGTTTTGGTGTCATGTAAGGAATGTGATGGGGAAAGGCATTCCGGGTGGAGGGAGTGGTAGGAGTGAAGGCGCCTGCTTCCTGTGGGTAGAATGTGCCCCCCCGGCTCAGCTGGGACCCTCAGCTATGAGTGTCAGCATCCATATGGCTGCCTTAAGCCCAGCAGAATGTGCTGGAAGGATGAGTGTGTGTGTTGTCAGGGAGGCAGTGATTGGGGGGCAATGGAAATTCATAGGCCCAAATCAAGGAGAAAACAGGAGAACTGGTCTAGTTCAGGCTGGGCATAAATCAGGGGGCCATAACTAGAGAGAAGACCTAGAAGCCTAGACCAGCAAAAAGTGCCATCTATCCCCTGCACCCTCCTGTCGGGCATCTACCAAGGGAGGCGGAATATACCCGGAGTGGGGCTTTAAGAGCACGGGCTGTGGGTTCCCCTCCTGGGTGAGCCACAGGGGACCTGCACTAGTCACTCCCACCTTGTGCCTGCCTTTTCTCCTCATCCGTGAAACGGGGATGCTGAAGGAAGGTGCTGTCCCAGGCCTCTCTTCTGTCCCTCTTCTCTTACAGTCCAGTTTCTTCCTGCCCCACAAGGTCTGGTTCACCTGTGTGCTTTCTCCCATGTATACTAACCTCACTCTCTTTCTGTCTTGCCTGTCTTCGGCTTCGGTCCCTGTGTGGCTTGGAGGGACAGTGATGGGTGTTCTGGGCTGGAGAGCTATTCTTCATCGTGCAACCCTGTCCCCGCACGGGCTCCTGGGCACTAACCACTGGTAGGGGTCTCCAGTTGCTGAGACAACAAAGCTCCCCACAGTATATTTCCAAACATCCTCCTCCACTGTCTGAGCAGTGTTTCCACTCAGCAGTTGCTTTATATATATATGTGGGGAGGGACAGAGGGAGAGAGAGAATCTTAAGCAGGCTCCATGCCCGAGGTGGGGCTTGATCTCACAACCCTGAGATCATGACCTGAGCCAAGATCAAGAATCAGACGCTTAACCGACTGAGCTACCCAGGTGCCCCAATCACTTATACTTTTAGCCCGAACTCATCTGAGGGTTTACAGGGCCCAGCCCTCAGCATAGAATCCTATTTGAAGAAGCACAAACCAGGAACCAAAAGTAATTTAAAAAAACGCAACTACTCTTAAAGAATTACCCGTATTCGCGCTGCTCAGGAGCCCCTGTCCCCACTCCCAGATCTCCTCTGTACTGTGACAGGTCTCTGTCATGTAAACAGGCCGTGTTTCCCTCTATTGCAAAAATCAGTGTAGTCTCCCTGCCAATAGGTAGGGATCCCTCCTCGAGCAGGAAAAGAGTTGCCTGAAGTCTGCAGAGGAGGTAAAGGAAGCCCCTAATCACCTATGTTAAATTCTTTTTGTCTCACCCAAATGGGTACCAAAATCTTCCATTGAAAAAGCATTTTTCCATCCATTATCTCTGATGCACTTCTGAGGTAGGCAGAGGAATGCTCAGGGTCCCATTTTGCAGATAAGCATCCTTTCAGTGATTTGCCCAAAATAAGGCTAGGCAGTGAATGACAGAAGAAATACTGGCCAGGGTTCCAAGGACTCCATGCCTAAGCACCGAGAAAGTGGAGGGCTGGAATAATGCCAGGCTTGTTTGGATCTAACTCACTAGGTTGCCTTTAGGGAAGCAGGGATCAGAGGGGAGAAAAAAGGGTGGGGTGAGAGGAGCCATCACTGTTGCTTCCCAGACCCCTGGGGTCACGCCCCCCCCCCCACCTGAGCTGTGGCTTCCTTGCAGGAGGTTGATAGGAATCTCTCCCCCACCCCCCAGCTTTACTGAGATAGAATCGCTATTTAACATTATGTACATTTAAGGTGTACGATGTGTTGATTTCATAAGAAATCTCATTTTCCTTTAACTTAGCATCTAGCTGCTTTTTTTTTTTTTTTAAACCATAACTTTCTTTGGAAGAACCTTCTATGCCAGCGCCCTGTGGGAATGTCTCTGTTCTGCAGCCCCACATCACCACCTGGTGGGCCCTGGGCGGCCTTGTGTTTTCCTTGGGTTGCGACATTTCTAGCTCCCGGGATTACAGGGTTTCTCTCCAGCCCCCTTCCCCACCGCCCCCTCGATCACGGGCCATCTGTCCCTACACTGCCCACTCTCAGCCCTTTCAATAGCACTATCCTTGGGGAGGATGGTTTCATAACAGGCCTGGGTGAGGGGAGGGACACCCCAGTGCTGCCAAAGTGCTTAATCGAGTTGGTTATTCAGGGAAACTGGCAGCTAAAAAAAGTCCTAATGGGAGAAGAGTTTTCCAAGGTGGGGGCCCTTCGTTCAGCTCCCCACGCGGGGGGATGGATGAGTGTGCACGCATCAGAAAGGATGGAAGAGAAAGGGGGGAGGGGAGAGGATGCCTTTCTAAAAATACAGCCCATCCACACTGTGTTAGCTGGTTTCCCCGGAAACCACTGGGAAGAGCGCGCTCCAGCACCACATGGAGGTGCGGGGACCTGGGGGCCTGAGTGGGCAGGGACCTCCCTGCCTGGCCTCCTCGTGCCGGGGATGAGGCTCTCCCAAGGGGGCTCTGCAGCTCGCCGTTAGCTGTCCATGGGGCCTGGGTGACCGGCAGCTCCCAGCCCAACCTCAGCCCATCTAAACCCCAAACTAGACTCAGGTGGGGACCCCCATGTAATCTGGAGGCACCATCTTCCTAATATTCTGGAGGACTGATGCTTCCTGCTTCTAACAGGAGGGAAGGAAGCCCAGGGAACGTCTGGAGCCGCACCCTGGTGTCCTGAGAGTCGGCCACAGAAATAGACTCCATCGGAGACCCTGTGCTCTTGGGTCCCAGGCGCTCACTGACCAACTCTGCTGTCACTGGGCCTTCCACAGGGAGAAGGGACGGGCAGGGGCGGGATGGGCTGGGCTGTGCCTTCTGACCAACCAGCTGTTGGGATTGTCAGCCTTTCGGGGCAGAAGGGAAAGTCCGAGGGCTTCCCCCTTGAGAAGACGAAAATAGAATTGAGGGAGGATGAGCAAATGGGAGGAAGGCTAGGAATCCAACCTTCGAGGGCAGGCGGCTTTGGTGCTAAGGAATGAGCACTGGACCAAAGTAGGGATCCAAAGACCCCATTTCCAGGCGCGGCCCCATCTGGGCATGCCCCAGAACCTCTTGGTTTCCTCATCTCGCCTCCCTCGAGGGTGAAGTTAAATAGCGCAAGGAAGTACTTCATGATCCGTGAAATGCTTGCAAAAAGGAACTGATCGTGATCTTCACAGGGTCTCTAAAAAATGCTGGTTTTTCTACATTTCAGATTGTGGACCCCTGTTTTCAGTCCTCCACCCAGGAAGGATGCCTGTAAACTTTATGATGTTCATCCTTCCAGGCTTGTCTGTGGGGGCTCTTCCTATTTTGTAATCCCGATGATCCTGTATGTTTTATAACTTCTTCCATGTATTAGGACACAAGCATTTCCCCCATGTTATTACATAATCATTCACAAGTGATTGACCCACAGTTTGTCTGGTGCCTTCTTCATGGACATTTAGCTTTTTCTAGTTTATTATTATTATTAGAGAAGGCACTGCGGTGAGCATTCTTACAGATAAATCGTGAGGTGCCCTCTCTGGTTCCCTCTTCGAGAGGAAGAAATCCTCTTCCAGAGAGAGGATTGCTGAGTCCAAGACGTTGAACCTTTTAAATCACTGTAATTCATTCTGCAAAACTGCCCTCCAGAAAGGCACAGCCGTTTATGCACCCGCAGGCAGGACGAGAGAAGTGCGGCCTTCCGTGCATCCTGACCAGCACTGCCAAGTCCATGGGCAAAATATATATATACATACCTTGTTTTAATTTGAATTTTTTTGACTTCTCGTGAGCTTTAATATTTTCTCGTGCATTCGTTGGTCAGTTTTAATCCTTTTACGGATTTCCAGGTCACCTCCTTGGCTAGTTTTTCTCTTGGTGCCTTCTAATCTATGCCGTCATTAAATCCAAGCGCGGATGGCAGCGCCGGGCTCCACAGATTGTCTCTGCCTCCCCCGCCCCCACCACGGGCTCCTCCAAATAGACACACCCAGGCGTGTGTGCATACACACATGTGCACCTATAACCCTTTCCTGAGGTTCAGACTGAAGGCTCAGAGTCTCCCAGGGACACCCAGCCGTTAGGGCCTGGGCCCTGGCGTCTGGTGGCTGTGGGTTGACCTCAGGTCATCCGTCCCTGCTGCTGGCTGGTTTAGACCAGCACCCCCTCCTTCAGCATCACTGTGCACTCTCCTTGCCCCACTCCCAGGACCATCCCCAGCCACGCTTTTCCTCCGAGGCCCCAGGACAGCCCTTGGTTCTGTTCCTCCCTGTGCCCTCCAGGACCCCACTGTCCACTTCCAACCACCGGGGGCTTCTGTCTGCTTCTGCACCTGCATTTGGCTTCCCCACACTCATCCTTCTGCATCTCAATGCATGCAGAGCTTTCCTTGAAATTGTTTTAAGAATCATCCTGTGGTGCTTTTTCTCTTTTTTCTTTCTAAACACGTTTTAACTTTTGAGAGCAAATAATATAATGACCTCCTCTGAGCTAAACAGGTGGATCTTGCAGATGAAGCCTCGCTGCCCCTGCGAAGCCCAGCGCTGGGGCTGCACTTAGGGACGCGGTTGGGGGGATGGAGTGGTGGGTGTGGTCCCGTGTGCCCCTGCCCGGCCTGGGCTTGTGCTGTCGTCCTCCCCTGGGGAGATTCAGCAGCAGGGCCCAACTCTCGTCCCCCCTCCCTCCCTAGGTCTCCTGCTCCACGACGTGACCATGGCCGGGCTGCAGGAGCTGCGATTCCCGGAGGAGAAGCCCCTGCTCCGGGGCCAGGAGGCCGCCGAGCTGGTGAGTCGCCCCTTCGCGGTCCCGGGGCGGAGGGCGCCACCTCGTGGCCAAGAAGGAAACCGCGTGCCTTCCCTCCAGCCTCGCCGACCCTCCGTGGGGAGCGGCGCCGGGAGGCCTCCCGCCACCCTGAGACCCAGCCCACCGCGCTGTGGCTTTGGCTGTCTTCGAGGTTGGAGGCTCTTTAGGAGAGTTATTCCCATTTCAGTGAGGAGAAAACAGGCGCAGAAAGTTAAGTCGCTTGGCCAAGGTCGCAGAGCTACTCATGGTTCTGGGAGGCCCTGGAGCCCCAAGATGGTACCCACTGGGCAGTGGCAGGGCCTTTCCTCATCCGCCGCCTTCTCTGTCTTTCCTCACAAGCGTCTGAGGGCAGAGGGCAGGCATGACCCACAGTGCCATCAGGAGCAGTGGGACTGTTTTGTCCCGGAGGATTCCCTCCCGGGCACCGAGGGTTAGATTCCAGAGTTGTTTCTACCCCACATTTTCTTGTGGTGGTGATGCCTGGCGCAGCCTCCCTTTCCCTCCCTGCAAGGAAAAGCAATGGGTCCACTGCTCGGAGAATCCTTGAGTGTCGGGACCCCGGGTCTCTGCTGGTTGTGCCGCCCACCCCTCATTTTACAGGTGGGGAAGCCAGGAGCCCAGTCCCCGAAACTTCGGCACACTGGTGTCTGCCATGCCCTCTCAGCTTCCAGCCAGGAGCTGAGTGTCTTGTGTTGGGACAGAGTGGCCGGCTGGGGCTCCAGGGGCCCAGCCACACCAGGCTGGCGGTCCTGCCCCTTATCTTCAAGTCAGAACCTTGGGTTAACGGACAAGACCTGAGCATGTGGGGGCCCCCAGGAATGGTCAGGGGGCGGCTGGTGAAAACTGTTCCAAGGCCCCCCATCTCCTGTCATGGAGCCTCCCCAGTGCCCTCCTTACTCTACAGGCTTTTAAAATACATCATGTCCCTTTCTGCTTAAAGCTGGCCCGTGGCTGCCACCTGGGTCGAGCTACAAGCACAGTCCTTCTCAGGCCCAGGAGCAGGGCTGCACCCCACCCCCAGCCTCCTCTCCTGCCCAGGGGCCCGCTACTCTTCCTGGAACCAGCCAGTCATGTTCCAGCTGCTGCTGCCCCCCGGGATGCCTAGCTCCAAACTTTTCCTCGCTTTATCCAGGCTCTGACCCAGTGCCCCCTCCTCAGAGAGGCCTACTCCGACACCGAGTCAGATCCTGACACCCTGACAGAGACGCTGTCCGTTTCATTCCCGGTCTCCCCAGGGCCTAGCCGAGCCTTGCTCCCCGAATGCTCTCAGTGAATAGGGTTGGGTCATCCCGGATTGTGAGGCATCTTGGAAGAAGGAAGTTTCCCAGAACTGTCTGAAAAAGTCCCTCCTCCCCACAACCACCCCCCATTTCGAGGCAAGCAGAGACTGGCCTCCTTGCGAGGCTTGGTAGGGGGTAGACAGTGCCCTTGGGGACTCCTGCACCCCACCACAAGGGCTGAGGCGTGGGGGTTAGGGAGCGGCTGCCCGGAGGTGCTGCGTGCAGGTTCCAGGTGTCTGTGGGCGGCACAGAGATCTGAGGGCACCCTGGCCTCCCGCAACCTTGCCTGGCTCTCCCACCACTCACCTCCACGGGGCACCCCAAGAGATGCCCCCACGCCCCCTCCCTGCCAGCCTGGCCCAGTCCTTACTGCCCCTCCCACCCTGACTTGGTGAGCGTGGCCCCTCTGGCCAGCAGCCTGGCTCTGCCTTCTGGCTGCGGCATTCGGTGTGCCCCACTTCATCCCACCTGGACCCGGGCCGGGGTTTGCCACCGTGACGTGCCCGCCCTGCGAAGGGTCTGCGGTTCAGCCCTGAGCCCCCCCCCCCCCCCGCTGTTTCTCTCCTCTCTCGGCTCTGCACACCCCATGCCCGAGACCTGGTCACATGTGCATTAACAGCCCCATCCCCAGCGCCCAGCATGGCTGCGGCAGATTCTCATGACCTCACTCTTCGCCTTCCAGAGCCATTCTCGCTCTCTCTCGCTCTCTCTCTCTTTCCCGGCCGTTCCCCGAGTCTCCTTTTCTAGCTGCAGTGCAGGAAGGTGTCTGGCCCCTCACTTCTTAAAGCTTCTGCGGTCTGCTGGATGCAAATTTTTTGAGTCCGGTGGGGAGCGCATAGTTCCACGTGCTCACCCACCATCACGCTCACCATTTCAGGCTTGCTTGCCTGTGAAGACTTGGACACCAGGCGTGTCCAGGGCTCCATGGGGAATTGTTGCTCCTTCTGCCCATGCCCGTGCCTGCATCCCCATCCTCCGTGTCCCCCATCCTCCGAGGCCGCTCCTGGGCCTCCCGCCAACGGGGCCCTCTCTCCCACCCATCTGCCTCTGCGTCCGACTGTTCCTGCCCTTCTTCCAGGACCTCCCGGGGCTCTGGATTGGCTTCTATTATTCCTGCTGTTTCTTGGTTTGGGATCCTGCCCCTCCAAGGCTTTCCCATCTCCCGGGGACCCCTGGCCCGCTGAGAGCGCACAGTGCACCCCACCAATATCTGCCTCATCCTTTGTGTTGATTTTGTTTTTCACAAAACTGCTTCCTCCTCTGCACCCTTAGCGTCTCGAGTATAAAAATCTCTCCTATCTCTTTCTCTGCCCTCTCGCTCGGGCACGATCTTTCTGTAAGAGGATTCATCAGGAACCAGCCTCGTCCCCTTCCCGGAGACCCCCATCCCCTCCCTGAGAGGTTCAGGAGGGGCTGGCCACCTCCACGCTCTCCCCCCCACAAGGAGAACCCCCCCCAGGCCCTGGAGGAGCCAGAAGGTGAGGCCGGAGGACAGCCATTGTGTGTGAGAGAGCCCCAGCCGCAGGAAACCTGGCTTTCCTCTTCGGGTGGGAGACCCTCTACAGCTGTCTCATTCTCTCCCCCGCCCCCACCGCCCTAACTGCCAGAAAGCAGGTGGTTGAACTTTTCCTTATTTTGAGAGTAAAACATCCAAATTGCTGGTTTTCACTCTTTTCCTTTTAACTCCCATGATTTGGGGTCATCTTCCGTCTTGTACATTAGCAGCGCCCCCCTTGTTTGGCTGTCCTCTGATGACATCCTGGTCCTAATCTGAGTGTCTCATTTATCCATGTATTTGTTCCGTAGAGCCGTAGGGAGCTTGTGCAGCATACAAAGTCAGGTACAGAACGACAGCTAACACCGCGCTTCTCTTTAATCCTCGAGGACATCGAGAATCTGAAGCTAGATGGCCTGCCCAGTTTGTCCCAGCCGAGCGGAGGGGAGGAGAGGTTTCTAGACAGACACACTAGAAAGCAAGGCAGAGGCCCAGGATCTCCTCTCCCCTCTTGCCCCCATGAGGTTTCCTTCCCTAGACCAGACCCGCAGAGGACACACATATGGGGTTCTAGCCCCCCTCTTCCACTCCGCATTGCTGCTGCCTTGCAAACTGGGTGCTTCTGAGCTGAGTTCCCCTCATTTGCAAAGTCAGACTCGTTCATCCAGATCTGTCTGGGTTTGGGGAGCCCATTCCAGCCCAGGCTTTATGGTGAGAGCAGAGCCAGCCGTGGTCCCGCCCCCCTGGCACTTGCAGCCCAGCGGGAAGGATGGGCACCAGCAACTCCCATGGTTCAGTGTCAGTGAGCCTGAAAGCAGGGGACCTCTGTGCTTGGAGAGCACAAAGCAGGCAGGTCTGGAAAGGCGGGAGTAGCAACAGATCCAGACAGAGCCTTTGTGCAGCTTGGAAAAGCCCCAAGTTCCTCCCTCGCTGCGTGGGTCTCTGCTTCCCCATCCCTACTGTGGGGTGGTTGTCCTGCCTACCTCTGCCCTCCTTCCCCGGCCTCCACCGCAGGGGTGCCCCAGCGGCCTGACCTTGAGAGAGAGAGAGAGAGAGAGAGAGCGTGCGTGTCTGTCGGCAGGGCAAAGTAACCCACGGCAAGGATTTGGCTTCAGAGATCCCACCACTTTCTAGCCATGGGACTCAGCCTCTCTAAGCCTCACCCTTCCCACCTGTAAGATGGACATCTTCCCATTTTAAACTAATAGGTAAGATTGATAGGAGTAACTACTTGTAGGCTTATCCATCAGGCACCTAACTAACCCGCTGCCTGGGAAGCCCTGGGTCGCCTTTGTTAATATTAAGATGGATTGGGGAGCACAGCAAGTGAGCCTGCTCCAGGCTGAGCCCCCCGGAGCCCCCTGGGCCAGCCAGGGCCTACCATGCTGCCCCTCTGTTTGCCTTCCCGCAGGAGAACTCTGACACCTTCCTCTTGGCCGTGGACACAGACTGGAAGGTAGGTCTCAGCTCAACCCCCCAAGGTAGGGGACTGCCAGCCCCCTGCCCCTGACCTTGTCCCGGCCCCTGACCTTGCCCAGCCTCATCCCAGAGGAGGGTCACGACCCTTCTGTGCAGGCACCTCGCAGCCTCCAGGACCCCCCCCCCCCCCGCCGCCCCATTCAGCACAGCTTTCCCTGCCCCCTGCTCAGTGGAGACATGCCGCTGCTTCCCTGAATGGGACTGAAGCAGGGGTGAGGCCTGGGGGAAGCGAAGATGGAGCTGGGATGCTGTCATCTGAATCAGCACTTTCCTCCAATGAGGAAAATCTCCAGTGAGGTTGGCGCTCTGAAATAGCTCCCGTTTCCATGGAAACTGTCGCCGGGACAACCGTGTCCTCTTTAGTTTGATGCCAGGTTCCCTGTGAAAATCGAACTTGTTCTTTGTGTTTATTCCTCTGCCCTGGTGAGTTCGCTCACTTGACCAGCCATTTCTTCCCTCTGAGCCCCATCGTGGCCCTTTACATGCGGGCCTCAGAAAACATCTGAGGGCAGACACAGTGGGGAACCTCGGCGGGGTTCCAGAGCCTTGCTGGCCATCAAAAGCTGCTGAACAAAAGCAGACCCTTCTAGGGCCTTCCTCCTGGCTAGCTGGAATGCCCCCGCCTGGGCCTGCCTTCCATTTGATTTGGTTCCGTCTCGGAGCCCCATGACTGCCCCAGCCTCCGGGTCTGGATGCCAGGGTGATGCGAGAGGTGGGGTGGCCTGCAGGCTGCGGCGGGGACCCGGATCCCAGGCCTGTGCATCAGGCCCCGGGTCACGTGTCCCTTCAAGGCGACCGGAGGAGGCTTTGGAGTAGCTCATGTGCATGTACCCCGCTCCCCTGGGAGCACCGGTTCCAAACACAGAGGGCTCTGGAGCTGAGGACACCACGGGGTCTGGGGAACAAACGGGAGCCCAGGAGGAGGGAGAGGAGGGACGTGCCCGGGAGATGGCCCAGGCTCAGCTAGGGATCAGCGCGGGCCCCTCAAGGGGGCCTTCTCGTCCTCGCAGCTCAAAGGAGGACAGGAACATATGGACAAATGGCCCCTTTGCCCCAGGAAGGGGCTGGAGAAATAAAATCCCAGAGCAGCCAGCCCCTGCCTGACACCAGGCGGGACCCGCCAGACCAACGGTGCCGACTGCCAGGCCCCCAGAACACACCTGGGGGGCATGAAAGGGGCGAGGGGAGTCCTGGGGTCCTTTGCCCCTGTGCTGGTGGGCCGGGCCTAGCGCAGGGCTGGGGCGGGACCCTTTGGTGAAGGGCAGCAGGTGTTACAAGGCACCTGCCCCTCTCCTCCACTTACGCCTCCCAGAGGCTGCTGCCCTTTTTTTTTTTTTTTTCCCCCCTAGAAAAGCAGCTGAGAGGATGCATGACCCTTATCTGGGCCAAGGCCTGGCAGGGATTTTCTCCCCTTTCATTCCTTGCCTCAGTGGACCCAGCCAGTCGGGGAGGCAACACAAACAAGAGCCCGACAGACCTGGGTCTAGGGCCCGTCCCTGCCACTTGTGGGCCACGTGACCACCAGCACACCTTATTATAGGGTAGTGTCACTACCTTCTTTATACAGTGAGGACAGAGAGCTCGCACCTCCCCGGGTGTTTGTAGGGTTGGGAGCGATGCCCGAGGCCCAGCCCTCAGATCCCGAGCTCCCTGTGACTGTGGGCACCCGAGCATGGAGTCAGGGGCAGGTGGCCTGTGTGCGGTTCCTGGTCCTGTGTGATGTTGGGCAGGTGACAGAACCTCTCTGTGCTTCATTTTCCTCGTCTGTAAAGTGGATGTTAAGAGGATAAAATAAGGTAACGCGTGGAAGGCATTTGAAAGAGGCTGGCAAGTGGCAGATAAGCTAATAAGCATTAGTTCCTCTTGATAATGTGCCCTCAGGCCCAGCGTGCTAAGGTGCTGGTAAGCTCCGCGTTTACTAGCTGAGAGGGACAGTTACTTCTCTGTGCTTTAGTTTTCTCATCCTTTTCCATAGGTGTGAGGCCTGTGTGTTACCCTTGCAGTTACCTACGCCGATGACACAGCTGTTCTCCCATTTACTGATGTGGAGGCCCAGAGAGGTTGACTGACTTGCCCAGGGTCACACAGCAGAGAAGTGGCAGAGATGGGACTGGGCCCACGATTTGGCCGGCAGGACCTGAGCCTGCCTCGTCTGGCCACAATCCAGGGAAGGGACCAACAGTGTGGAGAGACGCACGGATTGCCCCGTTTCTCCCCAGTCAGGGCCTCGGCAGCCATGAGGTCGGGTCTGGAGCTCCGTCACGGAGGTCTGTCTTGTCTTCATAGCAACTCTCAGGAAGGCCCGACTCCTGTGTTACGGTTGAGGAGGCTGAGGCCCAGAGAAATTACAAAGCCTTACCCGGGGTTACCAGGCTAGTGGGTGGGGGAGCAGGGACTTGAGCTCGGGTCTGTGGATTTGAAGCCAGTGAGCTGAGCAGAAATGGGGGCCGTGGCTGGGAGTGGGCAGTATCCAGGTTAGCTTCTCCCCGGGGTCCAAGGGTGGCAGAGCCCCTCAGAGGTCAGAGGTTGGACTGGGCATAAGGTTGGATGGTGACCGTGGAAGAGCAGGGGGTTCATGGCGGGAAGAGTGGGAGGACAGCCCTCGCCCCCTTTGGGGAGCAGGTAGGAGGAGTAAGTGCATAGGGCAGGAGCCGGGCTGTACCAGAGTGGCTGTGGGCAACAGGGAGCATGGCCAGTCCGTGAGGGGCAGGGTGACACCCCGTCCTGCGCCCTGGCTGCCCCAGGGGAGCACAGAGTGCTGGGCCCCCAGAGCCAGAGGTCACAGATGGGGCAGGGCAAGTTGTCGGTGCGCCCCAGGCGGAGGACATGGCTGGGAATAGCACACATGGCAGGTGTTAACCAGGTCCCTGGGCACCCAGAGATGGGGTGGTGACCCCCTCCCCCCAGGGCTGCCAGCCAGTGTGCAGGGCTGGTGGGACAGGGGGGCCCGAGTGGCGTGTTCCTTCCTGGGAGAGACAGAATGGGGACACAGGCGCCCAGCACCCTCCTGAGTTGCTCCTGCTTCCCTCAATCCTTGGACTCCCTCCTGGGCTCCCCTCCCTGACCTATTTCCTCTCCTCTCCTCTGCCTCCTCCTTCCCAGTTTACTCTGCCTGTGGGTCTCTAGCCATCTCCCCGCACAAGTCCTTGCTGTTCAGGACGACAGGGCATGGGGCCTGCGGTGGCCCGTGCATCCTGCCCCCCACACTGGCTGGTCCCAGGACAGAGAGCTGGGCGGGGGGGGGGGGGGGGGTCTGTGGGAGGTGGGCACGTCCGCTCTGGCAGGCTGACTCCCGTTCCCCCTCGGCCTTGGTGGCCTCCGGCGCTTGCTGGAGGATGGGGGTGGGGAGGGCACAGCTGGTGTGTGTGCCCCCCGGTACCGCTGGCCCTGCCTTCGGCCCCGGCCCCCTGCCACCAGAGCCCCCATTTTAGCGCCGTGGGCAGGCTCCGGGCATGCCTGTGGGTGGAGTGGGGGCTGCCCTAGGGGAGGCCCTGGAGAGTGGAGAAGGAGCAGTCCCTGGAACAGGGTCAGGACAGAAGGTTGCCCCAGACAGTCACGCCCCCATCCCTTCAAGGTTAAGTGATCCAGACCTTCCTGAGGTGGAGGCTGGGCTTCGGGCCCTCTCAGGCCCTCCCCGCTTCCCAGGGAGGGGCGTCAAGGGCTGAGCCCGTCTGGGGCGTGCCGGTGTGCGTGTCCGTGAGCGGCCCCTGCGTACCTGACACAGGGCGCACCCGTATGGGGAGCTTCTTGTCTCGGCTTCCCAGGCCCCGCGTGCAGCTGCGGCTGTCGGGGGTGTGTGCCTGTGTGCTGGGGCGGCCGGGATGCAGGGCCTGGGGACCAGCAAGGATGCTGTGTTGCCGAGGGGTGGGGATGGGGGGCGGGGGGACTTCAGAAGCCAATGAGAGCCAGGTTCGTCTCCCACCCGCCAATCTGGAAGCGGGGGCTCGGGGAGAGCGAGTGGCTGCGCAGAAACCCCGCAGGGAGGCGGGGCCGGCCTGGGCCGCCGGGCTCCGCATATAAGTGGCCCGGGAGCGGCGCCCCATCACAGCGCCGCCGTCTCCCCCTCGCGCTGCCCCCCCCCCCCGGACCCTGGTGACTCAGGCCTTTGTTTGCCCTGCCTGCTAGAGGCGGATCGCCTTGTCGCTGGGCAAGATGCCGGAGTGCTGGGATGGGGTGAGTGAGGGCTCTGGGGGCGGCCAGGTGGGCAGGGAGGAAGGGACAGCCCTCTGCCTCTGTCTGGTGGCGGAGCTGCTTTCGGTCGCCTCACCTTGTGCGTCCCTGTGTCCTTGTGTCCCTGGTGCCCCTGGCCTGCAGCAGCGGCTGGGGCTTAGCCGCTAGTCAGGGCCTGCGGGGAAGGGATGAGATCCGCAGAAAGTGGAACGCGCTGCGTGACCTGTCTGCAAGCCTGGGTGGCCTCCCACTGACAGTGTGCCCTTGGCCTGGCAAGTGCCCGGCTGGCGTCGCCGCGCGCCTGTGACCACCTCAGCCCTGGGGGAGGCTCCGTTCCCTGCACGTGTCGGGCGGTCTACCTTCCTGACCCCGCGAGGGTTGTCCTGGTCGTTTGGGCGGCTGCACCAGAGTGGGAACGGAAGGACAGCCGCTTCCTTCCTTAGGAGATGCTTGCAGCCCCGCCGCGGTCCCCAGGGAGCTGCAGTGCTAGTCCGGCTGAGGCGGGGAGGTCTGGGCGGCGTGCTAACCCGCCCTTCAGGCTGAGGTCCCTGCAGGGGAGGGGACGAGGAGGGCGTCTCAGCGTCTTATTTAGTGGGTGGGGAAGGGCAACGCTGTAGCCCTGATCCTGCGGGGGGTCGGGCCCGGGCAGCAGTGCCCAGGGGTGCTGTTCTTCCTCAAAGAGGGAGCAGCAGGGGCACATGTTCCCTCCACCCCCACGCCCGGCCTGCCCTGCCGGGGCACAGACCCCCCGGGCCACCCCGTACCCCGGCAGCGACGTCAGCGCCTACCCCGGGTGCAGTCCCGGTCGGCCGAATTGCTGATGTGGTTGATGGAATGAATGGTACTAGCCGGCCCCCTCCAGCCCCTCACCCCCTCCCGCGTGCTGAAACCCAGCTGGGAGCGCCCCCCCGCCCCAACTCTCAAGGTCATGGGCGAGGGGAGACCGACCGGCCGAGAGAGGACGTCAGAGCCCCCTCCCTCGCTGCGGCAGGACGGCGCCCACCTGGAGGCTGGGGCTCTGACGTCACCGGGAGCCAATGGGAGCGCTCGGTCCTGGGGGCTGGGGGCTCAGAGTGCTTTGGCCTGCGGCCGTCGGGTCGCCCCCCTTGTGCTGCACCCCGAGGGCCGGGGACACTCGGCTCCTATCTGGCTGAGCGGGTCAGGGCTCCCGGGTGGGTGGGGGAGGCGGTTCAGCCAAGTCATTGGGCCGCGCGGGACCAGCAACCGGGCCATTGCCCTCAACAGCCCATCCCGCCGCGGGCAGCGGAGCCTTTGGGGGCGCGGGGGGACGGGGAGCAGTGCCTGAGTCCCGCGGCCCAGGGGCTGCTGATGGTGACGCCGCGGTCACAGCAGGGCTAGGAGGGGGTAGACCCCCCTCACGCACAGCCACGGGTGGTGGAGGTGTGTGGGTGGAAGACTGCCGCCCTGGGCCCTGACTCGCACCCGGCGGGGCTGGTGCTGAGCCCCACCGAGAACCGCCCTTCACGCCGCGGGAAGCGCATTGCAGCTCTTGTGCAATGGGCGCCCCTCCTGCGCCCCAGCCCCTGCCCTCCAGAGCTGAGAGTAGTGTGGGGGCTGGTGGAGGATGCCGCATGGCCCCCCCAGCTGTGGAGAGCTGCCTGCTTGGAAATCTGTGGGGTGGAGCCTTCAGGACACATCCCTGGCCTCTGAGGCTGGCACCTGGCAAGGCCTGTTTAGCCCTCTCTGGATTTGACCTTGGGCAAGTCATTTCTCCTTTCCCAACCTCAGTTTGCTCCTTTGGAGCTTGGGTTCTTGTGAGAAGAAAACAAGACACATGGAAAGTGGCTGGTCAGCCGTCAGTGAGGAGGAAGTGTTCCTTGTTTTGATGGCCCTGAGGGAGGACAGGCCTGGGATGTGGGGAGGCTGGGGTGGCCTTGGGCCCACTTAGAGGACACCGGGTTTACTTAACAGGGCCTCACAGCAGAATTGTGGCTCCCAGCGTGTGGCCTTTGGCTGTGGTGTTGATGCCACCTTGTCAGTCCCCGCTGGAGACACAGGCCTGAACAGTGTTCCTCTGAGCCCTGACCCAAGAAGACCAGACCCCAGGAAGCTGTCTCCTGCCTCCAGAGTCCCCCTTCTTCTGTCAGGAGCAGGAACTTGGGTTCTGTCTGAACCTAAGTGTCCTCCATGAGCAAAGTGGGGGAAATGCATGCATAACATGCTTGGCACTTGGCACACATTTGGGCGGGGGAGGGGGGGTGTCAGTCATGTCCTGCCCTTGACTTTAGCCCCATCTCCCACTCACACAGCCAACTCACAGTGTTCCCTGTGGTGCAGGGCAAGACTGTTAATTCAGCTCTGACTGACCCTCTTGGAGTCTGTCCATCAAGTGGCCAAAAGTGACTAGTTTGCAGAGGGACCAGCCCCCAGGGCACCTTCCCAAGGCTCAGGGATGCCTGAGCACATTGGCCTCCTCCTAGAGCATCTAGCGCCTGTTCTCGAAGGACTGGCAGCCCCAGGCCACAAAACCAGGGGCGTGAACTCAGGAGGATTCCAGAGTGGTCACTGCAGAAGGCCTTTGGGGTGGGGGTGGGGGTCTAACCGTGCGCTGCCTGAAGGGAGGCCTTGGGGGTCCCGGGGAGGGGCATTCAAGGCGGAAGGAACTATAGGAGCAAGAGTGTGGAGGTGGGGACCAGGGGCGGGCGCGGAGGCTGGAGGCTGGGCTTGGCCGACATGGGGGTGGGGACTGCAAATTCCAGGCCGGGCTGCAGAGCAGCCCTGAAGGTTCTGAGTGGAGGAACAGGGCGAGGGCAGGACTCAGGCTGGGGTGGCCACACTGTCCTGGAGGGGCTGCAGTGACTCGGAGAGAATGGGCTTCACTGGACCCTGCAGGGCTGAGAGCGGCAGGGCCTGGGCAGTTAGCGGACTTCCCTGTGCACGCCAGCGCGCGGTGCCCGGCGCCAGACACCTCTGGGAAGGGATGCTCCATCTGGTCTGCTCTCCCGGGGGGTGCTGCTGGGGGGCGGTGAGAATAAGATGCCCCCCTGCTGGGAGGTAGGGGCCCCACCACAGGCCCAGCAGCCCTCAGGCTGCCCCACAGCCGGGAGCGAGGGCTGCCCAGAGCGTCCCGTGCTGTCTCCCCTCCAGGAACATGACATTGAGACACCTTACGGCCTGTTGCACGTCGTGATCCGGGGCTCCCCCAAAGGGAACCGCCCTGCCATCCTCACCTACCATGACGTGGGCCTCAATCGTAAGTGCATCCCGGCCCCATCCTGCCTGCTTCGGCCTCCCTTCCTTCCCCACAGGGCCCCCAGATCCCCACTCACGCTCAGGCCTGTGACCGCAGCCGTTTGGGCCTCCGTGTCCCTGCTGGCCCTTGAGGCTGATCACGCCCACCTTGCCCTCCCTCTCAGGCCCGCAGGCCTCCCCACCCTTTGCTGAGACACAGCTGACAGGTGTGTCTTTGCAGACAAGCTGTGCTTCAACACCTTCTTCAACTTCGAGGACATGCAGGAGATCACCAAGCACTTCGTGGTGTGCCACGTGGACGCCCCTGGTCAGCAGGTGGGGGCGTCGCAGTTTCCCCAGGGGTAGGTACCGGGGAGCCCCCCCGTCCAGATTTCCCCAGCTCTGTGGCCCAGGCTGCACCCGGCCCTGACCTCCCCCTCTGCCTGCAGGTACCAGTTCCCCTCCATGGAGCAGCTAGCCGCCATGCTCCCCAGCGTGGTGCAGCACTTCGGGTGAGTCCCCACCCAGACCCTGTCCCTGGGCTGGGGGCCGGAGGGTCCCCCCACCCCCCCGCCACTGCAGAGCCAGCGGGCACCAGCTGAGGGCGGTCGTGGGAAGTGCCTGCCCTGGCCCTGGAGTGACCGGCCATGCTTTCCACCAGGTTCAAGTACGTGATTGGCATCGGAGTGGGAGCCGGAGCTTATGTGCTGGCCAAGTTTGCAGTGAGTCTCCCTCCTCCCACCCCCTCCCGGGGCCCACGGCTCCCTTCAGCCACAGGAACATTTGCTCTTTCTTCCTGCTCCTTCCCCTCCTCCCAACTTGCTCTTCACTTAGAAAATCCCTTTGCTTTTTTTTCACCCAAGGAAATTAAAAAAAAAAAAAAAGTTACTTTTTCCATACATTTCCTCAAAAGACTATAAACGATAACTTGCTTAGCCCTTAGCCAAAGCCCACATTTCTGTGAGCAACAAACTCTACAACGATTTGCTCTACCCGCTAAGTAAGGATTCTCCTAGTCACTTATACACTGATCAGGGTAATATTTAAACGTGAGTCATTTCTTAACCAAAAGTTACACTTACGTTAAGTTTGGAAGGTTTAAAAAAAGTTGCATTTCAGAAACCTCATGTTGGGTAGGAGCCCACAAGCTTTCCATCTCTGAAGACAAAAGTTTAATTTTCCGGATTCAAAATATTTCCTTTTTTTTCTTTTAAAATATTTCTTTTTCCGAAAGAAAAGGCCAAGCATTCCGAACTGCAGCATGGATTTCAGCACTTAACCACTCGTTAGCTGCTGATCATCCCCTGTCCCCCCAGAAAAACTAGACAGGATGGCTGTGTCCTATGTAGATTATACCGTTTTCCCCTGAAGAAATCATTCGAATCTCTTTTACGGTCGAACACAACACAGGCTCTGGAAAGGTCTCTATGAAAACAAAGAAGCAAAATGTTTCACTGAAGATGTTTACTGCTCAGTGTCACAGCAGCATCTGCGGAAAACAGTACTAGAGGCCTAGATTCGAAAGCAGTCCGAGAACCGCCCAAGGTTCCAGGCGGGGAGGAGGGCGCCCAGGGGCTGCTGGCAGGGGAGCCCAGGCAGGTGTCCAGCTGTGGCCGCTGGAGTCGTCTGGAGTCGTCTGCGGCTCCTTGAAGCCCTTGCAGAGCGTGTCCTCCTCGGACCCTCCCAGCCACCTGTGAGATAGGCAGGGCCGGCCCCCGACAGCCCGTGTTCTCGGCGGGAAGACGGGGGAGGGGGGCTCCCTACGCACCTTCCCGCCTCCCAAGCCCTGTCTCCCTCGCCCCGCAGCTCATCTTCCCCGACCTGGTGGAGGGGCTGGTGCTGATGAACATTGACCCCAATGGCAAAGGCTGGATCGACTGGGCGGCCACCAAGGTGAGCGTGGTCCACTTAGACGGGGGTGCTGGGGGTGCTGGTGCGGGGGGGTGAGGGTGAGGGGCGGCACTCACGCTGGCCTCCGGCCCGGCCCACAGCTCTCCGGCCTCACCAGCACTTTACCTGACACGGTGCTATCCCACCTCTTCAGCCAGGTAAGGGGGCGGGGCCCACGTGGGAGCAGCGCCGTGGCTGACCTGGGGGCCTTGGGAGCCTCTAGAGGGCCGGGCTCCGCCCACTCTCCGGGGAGCCCAGGACTTGTACCCCCTCGCAGCCAGGCAGGAGGAGGAGGTCTGGGTCGGCGTTATGTGGCATCTGACCTGTCTCACTCTGTTGGGCTGAGACAGATGTGGGGGGGCCTCCTCCCAGAGCTGGGTGGAGCCCTCCGCTCACTTCATGAGGCCCCGCCGCCACGCCCCCCACCCAGGCTGGGAATGGGACGAGGGCTGCTGGGCTGTGCTCCCTGCATGCCCCCTCGGAGACCCCATCCCCGTCTGTCTGTCCGCTCCCCTCCGCGCACCTCCCCCGTCTGTCCCCCCGGGCCCAGGAGGAGCTAGTGAACAACACAGAGCTGGTGCAGAGCTACCGGCAGCAGATCGGGAACGTGGTGAACCAGGCCAACCTGCAGCTCTTCTGGAACATGTACAACAGGTGCGCGCGGCGTGGGGCTCACCTCTGCAGCAGAGAGCTCGCTCCGCCGGGGTTCATAGGAGGAGGCAGGCTGGACGCATGCGCTCCCCGGTTTGCAGATGGGCAGCTTGGTGTATCTCTGAGAAGAGTCCCTGCTTGCTCAGGGTCACTCCCATTGAAGGGCAGAGGGGGAGCAGGGCTGCGGACTCTGGTTCTTGGGCTCTTGCACGCCTTCTCCCCTGGGGCACCGCGGTCCAGCCAGGAGCGGTGTGGGATGTGGGCAACATCCCTGACCCCCACAGCCTGAACCTCAGGGCTGACATCTGTAGATGGAGAGGAGGCTGGATGAAGCCCATGGTTTTCAAGCTGTGCTCCTTGGAGCCCACTGGCCTGCCCTCCTTCCTTTCTCCTACAAATATTAAGCACCTGCTGTGTGCGTGGTGCTGGCGATAGAATGGAGGATGAGAGGACCAGGGCCTGCCTCCCTCTCTGAGCCTGGAACCCCACGCACAGGTGGTGGTGCATGTCGGAGCAGTGCTTCAAGGGGGAGCGAGAGCTAAATTGAGGGCCCACCTGACATGAATTGTGGGGTCTGAGAAGTTCCACATGAGGGGAGGCCTGAAGACCCTCTATGTGTGCAGGGCATATCCCTGTCTCCCTGTTCACTGGCTGGGATCTGGGAGGCCTTTTCCATAGCTGAGACAACTCAATAACCATAAGCCCCAACTGTGGGCCCAGACTGGGACATCGGGCCATAATTGCCATTGTGGGAGGCTTGGGTAGGGCCCTGAGGCACATGACCCCCCGGGATCCAGTCCTGAGATGCCCACCTCTACCTCTGCCTCTCCCTGCAGCCGCAGAGACCTGGACATTAACCGGCCCGGAACAGTGCCCAATGCCAAGACGCTCCGGTGAGTGCGCCGCCCCCCGCAGCCTGCCTGCCCCCCCCCCGTCCCCCTCGGGCCAGACAGACAGCTCTTTTCCTCTGTGTCTACAGCTGCCCAGTGATGCTGGTGGTTGGGGACAACGCGCCCGCCGAGGATGGGGTGGTGAGTGAGGGACTCTGCCCTGACGGGGAGGGGGGGGTAAGGGCATCATTGCCCTCTGGCCAGCAGGGCCAGGACCTGGATGTTGGACTTCTCAGCCCACCTCCCCACCATCTTGCCATGCATCACCACCAGGCACAGCCCCAGCCTTCAAGTGAGGGAAGCATGGAGACTGGAGGGAGTTGGGGCCAGACCGCCTGCCGTCACTCCCTCCCTACTCCCAGCAGTGCAGCCCCACCTCAGTCTCTACCCACCTCAGGCCCAGAGACGGAGCTCTCTCCTCTACAGCTTGCTTCATTCACTATGAAGTAATCCCTGAGCAGTGCATCCTTGGACTAGCCGTTGCACCCGTTGCCTTTGGGGATGGTCACCTTTCCCACTGGAACTCTGGAAGCAGGCAGCCCGAGGCTTCATGTCCCCGTTAGCACAGAGGCCTAGGGTCCAGGAGTACCCAGGGCCACCCCCCAGTGTGCCCGGGACACTCTCCCTTGCCTGAGGGCTCGGAGGAACGGGGTGTGGGCCACACGGACCATCTGGACCCAGGCAGAGGCCTCCGTCTCCTGCCGATCCTTGACCCTCCCTCACCTCTGCCCCCTGACCCCTGCAGGCCCTGGCACTTTCCCAGCCACTCCCATTGAGGTGGCCCTGGCTCCCTGTAAGGACATGGCCCAGCCCCTGCCCCATTCCTGCCCTGCCAGCACTTGTGAGGGGAGTCCCAGCGTCTCCGGTCCCTCGGGGTGGGTGGGGGGCCTGCTTCCTGATCCGCAGGGGCTTAGACTTTCAGAAGGCAGCCTGCATGCCCTCCCTCAGCTCTGGGACTCGAACCTGCCTTAACAACGGGGGTAGGGGACTCCCCTGATGCCCCAGGGGCTGGGGCTGCCTTACCCTTCTGACCTTGTCCCTAGGTGGAGTGCAACTCCAAACTGGATCCCACCACCACGACCTTCCTGAAGGTGAGGCCTTCCTCCCCAGCCAAGGGCCCAGCCTCAGGGAGGGGCGTGCCTGGGGTCCCATCGGGGTGGGAGCAAGACAGTGTGTCTGCTCAGGGCAACCTGTTTAGGTATCGGAGGCCTGGGCAAGGTGTGGGGTGGCCCCTGCTCAGCTCACCCCCCTCTCTTCCCTGCAGATGGCAGATTCCGGGGGGCTCCCCCAGGTCACACAGGTGAGACTCCTGGCCCTCCCTCCCTTATCTAGCCCAGGTGGGGGATGCCTCCCTTCCCCCCAATCCCAGGCAGCCAATCAAAGCATGTGACTCTGTCCTGCAGCCAGGGAAGCTGACTGAGGCCTTCAAATACTTCCTGCAAGGCATGGGCTACAGTAAGTAAACCTCCCCCCGTCCCCGCCCTAGAGGCTGGTGGGCAGGCGGCACAGTGGGGCTGGGGCGCGGTGTCGGGTGGCACTGAGCAGCCTGCGGGCGTATGAGGTCTGCGTTAGTGGGGCCCAGATGCCGTGCCACCACCACATGCTCCCCACCGTGACTGGGCACTCTCATCTAGTAGATGAGCCCAGGCTGTGTCGGGCTCTCTTGTGCCCTTGGGGAGGCTTTGGGACACTGTTCTCATGGCGACGTCAGGGCGGTCGGCTCTTCTTCAGGCCTGGGGGACCAGAGCCCGGGGCTGGGTCCTGCCCAGAAAGCCTACCTAAAGGTGAGTCCTACACACCGCCCACTCCCCTGCCAGACGTACAGCACCTGAAAAGGGCTTTTGTCACAGGTGCTGGACGGTATCAGGCATTAGAGGGGCCTTGGAGGCTGGGGCCCGAGGAAGGCACGTGGGAGAGCTAAAGGCGGCTGAACCTGGGGGCGGCATAGGTGAAGACCCCAAGCTGATAGGGGCTGTGGGGCGGCAACGGCCACCCTCCTCCCGTCTCCGCCTTGTGCAGGGATGAGATGCCCAGACTGCTCATGAGCACCTCCGACCCGCAAGCGCACGCGCACACCTTATCTCCTTGGTGCCCCCCTTTCCCCCATCTGCCTGGCTCTCCTGCTGGAAGCAGAACTCCTCTCCCTGAATTGGTGTCTCCCCCTAGACTTCAGCCTTTGGAGCTTGTGCCCCCGGGGAAGGACAGGCCCGTGGGGAAGGCTGAGGCCGAGCCAGGAGCGGAACTGCCTCTGGCCCGCAGGGGCCTGCCGGCCTCTCTGTGGAGAAGTAGGGCAGAGAGAGGCCCAGGCCAACAGTGGGACCCAGCAGGAGCTCTGCGGCTGGGCTGAGCCCCGGGGGTGCCCACTGAACGTTTGTGAGATGGGTAGACGAGCAACGCTTGTTAGGCTGGAGCATGTTCTCAGGGCCCCGGGAGAACCACCACCAGGCAGCCCAAGAGCTGGGCGGGATTTACGAGGTTGTGCAGGCCTCCCCCAGTCTGTACCTGGGGAGACTGAGGCCCAGAAGAAGGGGGAGGGTGCTGCCGCTAGGACATGGGCGCCACAACCCCTCTCACCCTGAGGGCCTGGGGGCCGCAGCCCAGGCTGGAGAAGCGGGGGCAAGAGGAGTGTTCCCAGAGTGGTGTCAGGGCTACTGCTTTGGGGGGTGGGCAGGAGTGGGCTTCCTGAGGTTCTGGCCCGGCCCCAGCCCGCTCTGTGCCTGTCCTGTTGTCTCCTCTCCCTGACCCATCGCAACACCCTGGCCCCGCCGGATCATGCTCTTCACCCGTGTTCTGTGTCTCCCCCACCCCACCCTGCCCCTCTGGCTCTGTCTTCTCTCTTAGTCGCATACTTGAAGGACCGAAGGCTGAGTGGAGGAGCAGGTAGCCCCGCGGCCCCTCCCCTGATGCATGGACCCCTGCCCCAGTACCCCCCCCACCCCCTGCTCCTTCCTCTGTGCGGTGCTGCAGCTGGGCCTCATCTTGCTGTGGTTTGGAACTTTGTGTTCTGCTCGCCTCCAAAGCCCAAAAGAGTCCTGCTTTTTCACAGATCTGGGCCCTAGTGGGCCGGCGTCCCACGTTCGGGCTCTGTTGTGGCCGGGGTTGAGAGCAGTCTGGCTTCTGGGGTGCCATGGGTCGCGTGGCTTTCCGAGCTCAGGCAGTTGGAACCAGAGCCTCAGAGAGAGAAAGCCCAGGCCTGGCCTTGGGAGCAAGGGTGTCCGGCCATGCCCGGGCTGGATGGGTGGCCGCTTGCGTTCGGGAAGGTGGAGTTCGCCCCCTGAGAGTCTTGCTTGTGAAAGTCTGAATACGGACAGAAACTGGATTTAAGGCAGTCTGTGGCCTCCACACCTTGTCCTCCTTGACAGAAGTAGTCCTGCTCCCCCGTCCCATCATCCTCTCGAGGGAGGCACCGTTGGAAACCTGTCCCATCCCCGCACCGGCTCAGGGGTCCGCAGTCAGACCGCCCTGCTCCGGCCGTAGCTCTGGCCAGCTGTCGTGAGACGGGTCCTGCTGGCCCCCGCCTCTCGGCCTCAGTCACTGGTGCTGGTGCTGCATGCCCCCGGCTTGACTGAGTAGATACCGGCGCCACGGCTTGAGATGGGCCCCCGTGCCGCTGGAAGAGCGGGTCTTGCTGGCCGCTTCGCTTGCGTCAGTCCTTGTCCCGCCTGCCGGCCCCCAGCCCTGCCTGCCCGCCCTCACGCCCGCTCCCATCTCTGTCCACAGTGCCCTCAGCCAGCATGACCCGCCTCGCCCGCTCTCGTACCGCGTCGCTCACCAGTGCCAGCTCGGGGGATGGTAGCCGCCCGCCGGCCTGCACCCACTCGGAGAGCAGTGAGGGGCTGGGCCAGGTCAACCACACCATGGAGGTGTCCTGTTGAAGCCCGTGGCCCGGCAGAGACGCCCACCTGCCCCCGCCCGCGTCGACGTCCCACTGCCATCCTCGCGCCGGCTCATTTTCCTTTTAGTTTATTTTTGTGAAGGCCAAGGGGAGGAAATGGGTTTACTTCTCTTTTGTTAAAAAGATGAGGGGGTTCATCTTAGATGCTGCAGAACAGTCTCCGGATGGTTTTGAGAGGCTCACTCCTCCCCACCCCCACCTCACTCACCTTGTTAACTTGGCTGACTTAGACCCCCTCTTCCAACTCCCCACAGTCAGGGCGGGGTACAGGGAGGAAGGGGATTTGCTAAGGAGAGAGTTCGAGTCCTCTGGGCAGGATCCAGGATAATTTCCTAGACTGAAGAAAGCATGGGATGCCCCCCCTTGCGCAGGCAGATTTGAAGATGGGATGGGGTTTTGAGGTGGTGTGTTGGGACAGCAGGGGCACAAGGTCCAGCTCAGGTACTGAGGTGACAAACCAGGAGGCAGCATTGGGGAGCACTAGGAGGCAGGAGCCCTGGAGCTCTCCAGGCCCTTTTTCTCCCCATCTCCTCCACCAAGCACGTTTCTTTTTGCACATGTGACAATCATCTGAACCGTAGCCACAAGGGGGCGCTCCTACGAGGCAGCCGTTTTCCTGGTGCTCTCTGGGCTGGCCTGGTGATACAGGGCCAGGCAGGCAGGGACTGAACAGGGTTTCTCTGCCCAAGAAGACAGAACACAGAGGACCTAAGAGGCAGGAACCCCACAGACTGTCTCAGCCCACACACTCCACCACCTCCTGGCCTTGTCCCATGTCTGAGCCAAGGCCCTGTGGTAGAAAGTTGCCTGATCCTCTATCTCCACTGGGACCTGATTTGGGGGCTGAGCTTAAATGCTGGAATAGCCCATGAGGGTTGGGCACACCCAAGAACCTCCTGGTGTCTGCCTTCAGGAGCCAGGATGTGGCTGGAGGCAGTGGTGGCTGAGATTCCCAGTTCCATGGAGGACAACCCAATCAGCAGCTGTGTGTCCAAGGCCACCAGAAACATGGTGGTGTTTCTGGTCGTGGTCAAGCTATGCCAGTGTTTTCTGTGGGCATCACTAAGAAGAGAGTTTATTTGGAGAGAAATGGTCTAAGGTAGTGAGCCTTCTGCAGGCCCCCACTGCCATCTCAGGACCGCTGGAGTGGCTTGGGCTGGGGCTTGCTGGGTCCTGGGGTGGGAGGTGAAGGTTCCTGAAGTGAACAAGGGCCAGGCAGAGGAGAAAGGCTCTCCACACACCCTGGTCTCCTCCTTTCACCTGAAGCCCAGGACTGTGCCATACACATCCCACCCACCCACACTATCAGGGAGAATCTCCTGGCCCCAAAACCAGAGCCACTGGTCTTGGAGCCTAAATCAATTGCTAAACCCTGAAATGAGGGGAGCGAGCAATGAAAACTGCAGGGCTGCGGAGGGGACAGTTGTGTGTGAGGTGCTCTGAGGCCGCGCGGACACCTGCATCCATCTTTCCTTGGCACATATCACCCCCTTCTAGAATCTTAAGCCATTACTAGACTGCTCTAGAGCCTGGTGGAGTGTTAGTCTGTCCCCAGTTCTATTCACTCACGTGCTTCCTTTGAATATCAAATGTGACTGTTTGAAAAGCTGGTAGAATTAATCCCTCTTACTGTAGATAGCGCTGCAGACCTTGGATTTTTTTTTTCCTGTGTTCTTTCAGATGAGATATCTATAAATATCTATACATTATATATATATGTATATTGGGTCTTCCTGCGTGTGGTTTTCCATAGGAGGTTGTCTCTTTGGTCAAAGTGAACTTTTAATGGAGTTTATTATTTTCCTCTCTGTATAAAGTGAAGAACCTAATTTTGTGTATTCTGGTGGCTGATGTCATGAAACTTTGAGATGACAAAATATAAAACAAATAAAAACCCTTGTCAAAGTAGAAAGAGCTAACTGTGCTGGCAAACTAATAAGGAAATGAATAATTTGAGTATGGTGACGCCAGGCCCATCACGGGAAGCTTGTGGAGAAGGCCGCGTTGAGGTTGGTGCTTCCTGGGTTTAGGTGGGACTGAGTGTGCAGGAGTTCCCATCCATTTTTTTTTTTTAATTTTTAATTTTTAACTCTACCCCCAGCCTTGGGGCTTGAACTCAGGACCACCCGTTGGTTGATCGAGTCACATGCTCTAACAATTGAACCAGCCGGGTGCCCCACTTATTTCCATTTCTTAACACATTATCTTAACAATCCTTACATTTTTTTAAAAGATAATATTTATTTGAGAGAGAGCATGGGGGGGGGGGGAGCGGGAAGGCAGAGGGAGAAGCAGGAGCTCGGCTGGGTGATCCCAGGACCCTAAGATCACGACCCCAGCTGAAGGCAGATGCTTAACTGACTGAGCCACCCAGATGCCCCACCAATCCTTACATTAATTCCACAGATATATATTATCTTAGTTTCACAGCTGAGAAAACGGAGACTCAGGATAAGGGATTTGCCCTCAGAAGCCAAGCTAGGAGCTGGCTTTGGCATTGCAGGACTTCAAAACCCTGCTTCATTTTCTTAACAGCATGCTACTTTGCTATGTTTAACCACCATTTCTGACTCATTCACTCAATAAACACACATAGAGTACCTGCTCTATGTCAACTAATAAAGCACGTAAATAAAAATAAAAGCCACCATGTGCTATGCGTATGATGAAAAACAGGGATGTACTAGCGAGTGCGGGCAGAGGGGGGTTATTCCAGTTCTGGGAACCTTCCCATGCCCCTCGGAAATACAACCTGTCCCACGGCACTCCGAAACGCACGCGCGCACACACCTGCTCTGAGCAAATAAAATGGTTCGATTACCCCGGCTAATGAGGAGTCGCGATCACGAAGGCAGGCTGCCCGCCCACCTGGGTGCGCTCACAGCCGGTCAGCCGGGAGGCCCTCGCGTTGGTATCCAGAAACAATTTTGTTCTTCACCTGGACTTCTGCTCCGAAATGTCTCAGCTCTTGGGGACCAAAGGGGAGAGAGTTGAACCTTGCTCAGAACCAGGCTCGAGGCGGTACAGAGGTACGTCTTCCTGGACCCGACCGCCCGTGTTCTAAACCCAGCTGGGGACACCCGGGCTCCAGAAGAACGTTCTCAGGAGGAGTGATTTGAGCAGGTGCAAACCCCCACGCGTTCTCCGCGTGGACTCCGGGACGCACGTCACGTGGCGCCGGGGCGGGGATATGAGCCCCGCCCCCGACAGGCCTTTCCCGGGACGCCGGAAGCGCCAGCGCGGAGCTCCCGACCCGCGGGGCCGCGCGGCCTCGACAATGGCGACCCAGGCGAAGCGCCGGCGGGTAAGTCGCGGGGGACGGGAGCGGGGTCCGTCCGTTTCCTCCTCCCTACCCCGCCCGCAGTGCGGTCCCGCGCCTCTCCTCCCTCGCTTGCGCGGGTCCCTGGCCGCCCTCCGCGTCCCCTCCCCCACCCAGAGCCCTTGCTCCGCGCGCACCTCCGTCTCCTCCCGCGTCCCGCGCGTTCTCCGGGGCGGGCTCTCTCCACGGCGCTCGCTCGTTCCAGGTGGCTGGGCCTGTGGGCGGTGGCGACGCGGACCCGGACCCGGTGGTCGGTTTCCTGAGCTGGTGCCGGCAGGTGGGGCTGGAGCTGAGTCCCAAGGTGAGGAGGCGGGGGTGCGGGCGGGCGCGGCGGGGGCGCAGGCCCGCTCTGACCGGCCGCTCCCCCGTCCAGGTGGCGGTGAGCCGGAAGGGCACGGTGGCCGGCTACGGCATGGTGGCCCGGGAGAGCGTGCAGCCCGGGGAGCTGCTGTTCGCCGTGCCGCGGGCCGCGCTCCTGTCGCAGCACACCTGCTCCATCGGCGGCCTGCTGGAGCGAGGTGGGTGCGCCGGCGGGGATGGGACGGGGAGGCGGGCCGCGCAGCGGCGCGGGGGTTTTCCCCGCCGTGTCTCTCACTTCCGTGTCTCCTTCAGAGCGAGGCGCGCTGCAGAGCCAGTCGGGCTGGGTGCCGCTGCTGCTGGCGCTGCTGCACGAGCTGCAGGCCCCGGCCTCGCCCTGGAGCCCCTACTTTGCGCTCTGGCCGGAGCTGGGCCGCTTGGAGCACCCCATGTTCTGGTGAGAGCCTTAGCAGGGTGGGGAGCACCAGCACCGGAGCCTGGCTCGAAGCGTCCTGGCCCGGCGAGCGGGTTCCCAGGCACTAGCCCGGTGGGGTGTGTGAAGGGAACCCGGGTGGGGTGTCCCTGCAGGCCCGAGGAGGAGCGCCGGCGACTGCTGCAGGGCACAGGCGTCCTGGAGGCCGTGGAGAAGGACTTGGCCAACATCCGCAGCGAGTACCATTCCATCGTGTTACCCTTCATGGAAGCCCACCCGGATCTTTTCAGCCCCAGGGTCCGCTCCCTGGAACTCTACCGCCAGCTCGTGGCTCTTGTGATGGCCTACAGGTCAGTGAGCGGAACCTTGAAGGACTTTGTTGTTTAGAACTCTATTGAGGGATGAGAGGGGCAAGAACAGTGAACCACACCCCAGTCTCTCACCCTACACTGGGCTTTAGCAAAGTTCTCTCTGTGGCAGCTTTCAGGAACCACTGGAGGAAGAGGAGGATGAGAAGGAGCCAAACTCCCCTTTGATGGTGCCTGCTGCAGACATACTAAACCACTTAGCCAATCATAATGCCAATCTAGAATACTCTCCAGTGAGTGGATCCCTCTCAGTTACTGTTCTTATGTGCACTGACCGCCAGGCATTTGATTCACACCAGTGCCTGTCATTTATGCTGGTCTGGTAGTGGGCTAAGTGGGCTCCATTCTCCTCATGGTAAAAAAGCATAGGTGAAGTTAGCTTTTCTTGTTACGTTCAGTTTGCATATTCCACTCAAATAGTTTGAACACAAAACCTCAATACCCACAAAGTAAGTTGTGGTTATTGCTCTGCTAAGCTACTGCCATCATTTATTTGGTGCCGGAGGTTGGCTATACTGTCACTACTTTTTGGGAAGAAGGGCGGGGGGAGGAAAGGGGACGGTCATAGGTCAGATCTAAGATGATACCAGGGTTCTATCAATTCCGTTTGCTAGGTGGAAAGTTGCAAGAAAAGATCCAAGTTTATGGAATTAGGGAATGGCTATTTTTTAATCCTGGCCTGCATCTGCCATTCCTACTTGGGGTTTAATTGTTCATTTCTAAACACTAGCAGCTTTTTAAGTACTAAGGATGACTGAGCAGAGGTTCACCTAATCAATGAGGCTGAACTTGACCTTTGTCTCCCCTTTCATCCTACTGTACAGGCATATTACACTTCAGATACTGTGCTTTTTACAAATAGGTTTGTGGCAACGCTGTGTTGAGCAAGTCTATCAGTGCCATTTTTCCAACACCACTTGCTTTATGTCTGTGTGTCTTATTTTGGGAAGAATTAAAATTTCAAGAATTGCAGTATTTCAAACGTTTCCATTATTACTGTATTTGTTTTGGTGATCTGATCAGTAATTACAACTCACAGAAAGCTCAGATGGTGGTTAGCACCGTTTAGCAAAAAAATCTGTTTTCTAAGATAAGTACATTTTTATAGGCACTGGGACTTGCTTTTTTTTTTTTTAAACAGTATTTGCTTTTTGTGTGTGGTAGTGTGGAACCAAACCTACACACAATCTCTGAGGTATGGCTATATAGGATCTTAATAGGAACTAAAAGTAAAATGTTGGTAGGTATATCATCAGTCCCATTGTTGAACTGTACCCACTGGAAAGCTCTTCCTAAGAGGGAATTAATCTTCATGGGGTTGGCCAGGCATTTGTTGGGCCTGGTCCCAGCTTCTCCCTTCCACCGCAGAATTGTCTTCGGATGGTGGCCACTCAGCCCATTCCTAAAGGCCATGAAATTTTCAACACTTACGGGCAAATGGCTAATTGGCAACTGATTCATATGTATGGTTTTGTTGAACCATATCCTGACAACACGGATGACACAGCTGACATTCAGATGGTGACAGTTCGTGAAGCAGCATTACAGGGTGAGTGTCTGATCCAGTCTTGGACACCAGTGGACATGTCTCTATCCCCACCCCAGGTGCTCTTAAATAGCAGTTGCCCCGTTTTTTGGAGACCGGGTAGTAGACTAAGAAGAAAGGAACCGCTGGGTATATGCAGACTTTGACACTATTATACCATCTACAGGAACAAAAGCTGAAGCTGAAAGGCTCCTACTGTATGAACGCTGGGATTTCTTATGCAAACTGGAGATGGTTGGGGAAGAGGGAGCCTTTGTGATTGGGCGTGAGGAGGTACTGACCGAAGAGGAACTGACCAGCACACTCAAGGTAAAGGGCTGAGAATGGCCAAAGTATTTAGAACTAGATAAAGCCAAATGAGAAAGGAAACATGGGATGGAGGGAGAGCACACTTAAATGCTGCCAAGATAGGCTTCTCTAAATTCAGAAATTCACAATTAAAGGGCAATTAAATTCCTAATTGAAACGCCCAATGATTGCTTCTAGGTCCTATGCATGCCTGCTGAGGAGTTCAGAGAGTTTAAAGAGAAGGATGGAAGGGGAGATGATAAAAGGGAAGAGGACAGCTTGACAATCACAAATATCCCCAATCTCAAAGCATCATGGAAACAGCTTCTTCGGGACAGTGTTTTGTTGACTCTGCAAACCTATGCCACAGACTTAAAATCTGAACAAGATTTACTCAGTAACAAGGAGGTCTACACCAAACTCAGCTGGAGGGAGCAGCAGGCCCTGCAGGTTCGCTATGGTCAGAAGATGATCTTACATCAGTTGTTGGAACTGACAAGTTAGCAGGTTCCGTGTTGCCTGAAGGAACATCGATGAGAAGAACTTTATTCTAATATCATCAGACATCAGAGGTGGTGTGCTAGGGTTAACTCAGAGGTAAGGGTGAACTGTTTAAAGACTGGGCACAGCAGACTTGGAAATTGCTGACAGTTTACTAAGACCAATAAATCTTATAACTGCTTTGTTCTGTTTGAACCAGAGTTAGCAGAAATGTGACAGTATTAAGGTCTTCGTTGTAGTCTAGCATTTAATAACATGGACTCTGAAAGGAGACCTGGGTCTATTTTGAGCAAGCTTTTTTCCAAGACTTAGTTTCCTGTTCGGGGGTTTGACGAGCTCTGGTCCTGGCACTCAGCAGTCTGAAGTTTGCTCTAGATGGCACAAAACTCACCCTTAAGGGAAGAAACCCTAAGACACCAATGACATTCAAACCTTACTCGTTAAAATTTCTATTTAATCTTGAACCTTTTTGTCCTCTGTGGCCATAAAACTTGACAATCATTAAAGGTAAGGTGTATTTTAAGTGGCATAAATTTTAAGTATATCAAAATACCATAAAGAGAAAGGGTAAGAAAAATGTTTTGTAATTCTTTAACCAAAGAAACCTGCTCCAGTGATTTTTCTACTGTTGAAACATGCCAGATTAGCGGGAAAGATCAATCATTCAGCAAGAAGTGATGTTTCCCAATGGCCCCAGGCTCTCTGAGACTGGGTTGTCCACTTTCCTCCTCACCACCAGCACTGGCTGCTGCTACTGAGAAAGGCACAGTGGACTCACGTGTGTGTCATGACTTTAATGTTTGACTACAGTATGCATACACATACAAGGAAGGGAACTAGAGCCCAGGAACTAGAAGGGCTACAAAATACAACACGTGGACCAATACATTTACAAAACATTCAAAATCCTTACAAAAGGGGCTGTATTGGTCCTTTTGACTTCGTTGTTCAAAATAGCCTATATGGCTATTCACTGGGATGATGGGAAAGGGCAATTCATACACTATTAGTCCCCTTTCCCACAATTTGTAAGTATGAGGAGAGAGCTAGGGGCACTTTTAGGCGTGGTCTGGTTTCCCTTTATAAAAAGAGCTGACTGCATCTCGGGGCCTAAGGGGGGGTAGTTCTCCAGTAGAAATGAGAAAATGATGCTCTCCCAGCAGTCAGCTTTAGATGAGGGGAAGAGGCAAAACAAAAATCCATGGGATCTCAACTGTGAGCTCTTCCCATGTTCCCTAAGCATACCAAATAGTAGCACATACACATATTTAACAACTTTATGATTT